>NC_041398.2:214625749-214825749 GCF_900747795.2 Erpetoichthys calabaricus | reverse complement strand
CTTTCCTTGAGCCTCTGACTGCTGAATTGATTCTTTTTTCCTTAAATGGCACATAAAAATAAATTTGATGTGAAGTGAGCCAACAGATGACCAACTAAGTCAGGGCCTCAAACTCCAACCAACTTCACTTCATTCAGTTTCATAATTTAAAGCCAATTCTCGTTGCTAATTAAACCCTTTATTTAATTCCATGGCGCTCATTCTTCCATGGCAGATATTTCCACAGCTGTTTTCTTTTTTAAGAGCGCTGTCAAAATGTTTTGTGGACCTGAGCAGATCAGCATTACTGAGGCCTTCTACTTTCTTTATTTTCAGTTATTGTGTGATTGATCACAGGTTGTTGTTTATGTGTTGGTACATTTTGTGTCTTAATATTGTTTGGTTTCTAATTAAGGAAGAAAACAAATAATTAAGGGGTCTGAGTCTTAAGTTGTGCATCAATTAAAATTAAAAATTAGCGGCAAAATCTGGTCACTAATTAAGAAAAGGGTTACAATGAAAAACTGCAGCCACAGTAGCTCTTCAGGACTGCTCTACCTTTTTCATAGCTTTACTTATACTCTCCAGTGAGCTGGAGTAATAGTGTTATGTTTTTTGAGATCTTGTTTGTGTTCGTTATACACTCACTAATTATTAACACTGTGTAAGGCCTCCTTTACACTCAAAACAGCCTCAGTTCTTCACGGCGTGGATTCCAACGGCCCCCTGACTGGAACAAGATGCTGAAGTGCACTCAAAGCACACAAGAGAGCTGCAAGAAATAAAAAATGCAAAAATACAACAATGGCCACTCGTATGGGCAGTTTTAATATCAAAGCATCCTGTATTGTACAAGTATCAATCACGGTAGTATCTCTTCAAATCAGGGAGGGCCGCAGTGGCTGCAGGTTTTCATTCTAAGCCTTCTCCTGTCAGGCACAGACCCAAGTGCAGCAACACACACGTTTATTTCTCATGGGGAAACGCTTTCTCATTCCCCACCTCAAGCACAATATACAGCACTTTCTTTCCTTTTCTTCTCTTTGTCATCTCTTCCTCTTTCTGCCTCCACTCCTCCTCTGGCAAGCTTCATCCTCTTCCTGCCAACTCCCTGAATGAAGGCAGGCAGCTCCTTATATTCAGAAGTACTTCCGGTGTCGCATAATTGTGGCTCTTCCGGGTAAGGCAGGTTAAAGCGCTCAGTAGTTCCTACAGCACCCCCTGGCAACACCCCCAGAAACCAACAGGGCTGAGCCAACAAATACCAATTCCCATACAGCCCTGTGGGAATGTGAGGTGCCATTGCATCCCAGGGGGGGCTACCAAATAGCAACTCGGTGGGAGATAGTGCCCTTCATAAGCCATCTCCCCCTGTCCTTCCAATAAGGAGGCGTCCTGGCCCAGTAATGATCCTGACCATCCCTCACACCTCCTACATGTTTGTGCTGGGCTCTTCTGCAGCCCTGGCCTGGTATGAGTGAGTATACTGTACGTGTCCATTTCCTGCTTAGTTTCTGTTTTGCTTCAGTTCTTTGCATGGATGTTCTATCAATAGTGATGTTTTAGGTTAAAATATATGTGATATTAGTTCCTAATTACTTTAGTAAACATTGTGAAAGATTTTCTGGGAAAGCGGCTGCACTAAACAACATATTCATTCCTTTCCTGAATCTGCTTGGTCCCGTGCAAGCACATTGCAGAAGACACTAAGCCATAAGCACAAGGCAGAAATCGACCCTGGATGGGATGCCAGTCCATCAAAAGGCACACATTGGGGCATATGTCCATACTCAGTCCAGGGGGCCAACCTGCCATACATGCCTTCATATCACACAGGAAGAATGGAAAAGTCCACAAAGACCTGACAGGACTGGAAAGCTGTCCACCGGGCTAACCTTGAGTAGTCGTTTTTCCAGCTGCCTGAAGCTACAGGAGATACCAGTCCAGTTATTGTCGATGTGCTGGTTTAATGTTCCCCTGTGTCTCTGGTGTGTATTTGCTGAAGTAAATGAGTGAGACAGACCTGCGTCTTAGCCTGGTCTGCTTTCTGCCATGAAACATGCAAGCTCATGACCCTGAACTGGACTTGGTGGATGGATGCATGGAGATATGGTGCATGCAATGCCTTCAGAAAGCATTCAGACCCCTTCATTTTTTACACGGTTTGTTAGGTTGTAGCCTTATGTTAAAATCATTTAAATTTGTTTTTGTTTTTTCCCCCCATCAAGCAATACTTAATAACCCAGAATGACAAAGCAGAGCAGAATTTTAAACATAGACACAAGTGTTCAGACCCTTCACTTAGCACCTTGTTGTAGCCCCTTTGGTAGCAATTATGGCCTGGAGTCTCCTTGGGTAGGACGTGACAAGCTTTGCACTCCTGGATTTGGGGATTTTGTGCCATTCTTCTCTGCAGATCCTCTCAAGCTCTGTCAGGTTCAGGTCTCCCTTAGATGTGTTCAATTGGGTTCAATTCCAGGCACTCACTGGGCTTCAGAAGATTCATAAAGTTGTCCCTAAACCACTCCTGTGTTGTCTTTGCTTTGTGCTTAGGGTCTTTGTCTTTTTGGAAGGTGGACCTTTGGATCAATCTGAATCAAGATTTCATCAAGGATGTCTTTGTAGTTTGCTCCATTCAGCTTCTTTTCAACCCTGTCTAATCTCCCAGTCCCTTCTGCTAAAGAACAACCCCATAGTAAGATGCTGCCACCACCATTCTTCACTGTTGGAATGGTGATGCACAGGTGATGAGCGGTGCCTGGTTTCCTCCAGATGTGGCGCATAGAAATGAGGCATTGCAGTTCAATCTTGGTTTCATCAGACCAAAGAATCTTGTATCTCATAGTCTGATGGTCTTTTCGGTGCCTTTTTGCAAACTGCATGTAGGCTCTCATGTGTCTTCTAGCCACCCTGCCATAGTAGGTTAGTAGTGTGTTGCAGTGATGGTTGTCCTTCTGAAACTTTTGCCAGTCTTAACGCAAGTTCTCTGGAGCTCAGCCAGAGTGGCCATCATGTTCTTGGTCACCCCTCTTACCAGGTAGCCATCTCTAGGAAGAGTCATGGTTGCTCCAAATGTCTTCCATGTAGATAGATAGATAGATAGATAGATAGATAGATAGATAGATAGATAGATAGATAGATAGATAGATAGATAGATACTTTATTAATCCCAAGGGGAAATTCACATACTCCAGCAGCAGCATACTGATAACGAACAATATTAAATTAAAGAGTGATAACAATGCAGGTATACAGACAGACAATAACTTTGTATAATGTTAATGTTTACCCCCCCTGGGTGGAATTGAAGAGTCGCATAGTGTGGGGGAGGAACGATCTCCTCAGTCTGTCAGTGGAACAGGACAGTGACAGCAGTCTGTCGCTGAAGCTGCTCCTCTGTTTGGAGATGATACTGTTAGGAATTCTGAAGGCCATCCTCAATACTATTGAATGTTTTGTAACCTTCCCCAAATCTGTACATCGACACAATGTCGAAGCTCTACAGGCAATTCCAGTGACCTCTTGGCTTGGTTTTTGCTCCTATGCAGATTGTCCACTGCGGGACCATCTATAGACAGGCCTGTACCTTTCCTCATCATGTGAAATTAGTTGGATTTGCCACAGGTTGTCTCCAAACATGGTGTACAAATATCTCAGTGATGATACAAAAAATGTGTGCCAGATCTCTAGCATCATAGCACAAGTCTGATAGTTCAGGATTTTATTTTTAATACATTTGCAAACATTTATGTTTTCATTTTGTCATTCTGAGATATCAAGTGTTGCCTGATGAGAGAATAAAACAAAGCTGCAATGTAACAAAACATATGAAAAGCGAAGGGGTCTGAATACTTCCTGAAGGTCCTGTTGGTGAAATATACCATGTGAAAGCCAACCTGGACCCAGACCCAGACAGGTTCTGCACCCAGCACACGGTTTATTTACAGTCTTGTGTTCAGTACACCAACACACAACACAACGCCTACAGTCCCTTCATGACGCCACAAGCCTATTCAGGCCTCTCTGGCTCGTTTCTGTGAGGTCTGTCGAGTCCTTTTATATTGGCCAATGGGGCTTCCGCTCATGTGTCCTGGCAGCACTTCTGAGTTGGGCAAAAATCTTGCTTCCTGTATATTCACAGCACCTCCTGGTGGCACCCATGGCACTCAACAGGGCTGAGATAATGTCCCAAGTCCCAGGATGCCCTGTGGGAATTCAGGGCACCACTGTAAACCAGGGGAGCTGCCCCCTTGCGTCTTGGGGGAGGCAGTGCCCTAAAAAAAGCTACCTTCCCCCATCCTTTCATATCCGGGAGGTTGAGCCTCTGGCCGTCTCCTCTTCTTCTTCTTCTTTCTTCTTTATTCCATAGCTGCCGTTTGGAAAGGAGGTCAACCTCTTAGCCAATACGCTGCTGTTGGTGCCGCTGGATTCCGTGCTCTGTTCACCACACTCTTCCATGCTAGTCGATCGGTTGCGACGGTTCTTGCTTCGATTGTTGTCAGTCGCTGGTTCTTTAGATCGTTCTCTATGTGTTTCAACCATGTCATCTTCGGTGCTTGTTGTTGTATCCTCCAATCGGGAGGACATTTTCTCCATAGGAGTTTGTGCGGTAGTCGATTTCCATCCATCCTACAGATGTGGCCGAACCATCTTAATCGACGTTTTTGAATTTCCTCCGCGATCGATGCCTGTTGATTGCACCTTTCTCTGATTGTCTCGTTTCGGAGGCGGTCGCGGAGTGAGACACAGAGAATCTGTCTCAAGCATCGCATTTGGAAGGCCTCGAGCTTGTTGAGGTCCGGCTTGAGCAATGTCCATGTTTCCGATCCGTAAAGAAAAATTGGAAGGATCAGCATCCTACATGGGCGTATTTTGGTTTTGATGGTAATATTCGCCCGCTTCCATATGCACCACTTGAGTGAGGCGAATGCTGCTGTTGCCTGGCCAATCTGGCTGTGAACTTCGGCTGCCGACGCTGCTTTCTTCTCCGTGATCAATGATCCCAAGTACTTGAATTTTGGTACCTGCTCGATTCGAGTTCCCTCAAGGTAAACTCTGGCTTCCGATCCGTCTGTTGTAAGTACTTTGGTCTTATCCACGTTGATTCTCAATCCGTATGACTGTGCAATGCGGGAAATGTCATACAAAGTGTCCGTTGCTTCAGTATCCGTGTCAGCGAAAACAACGCTATCATCGGCGAACATCAGATCGGTTAAGAAGTTTGTATCGTCATATCGAACTCCGTGTCGCACATCGAATGCTTCTCGCATAATCACGTCGATCACAATGTTGAAAAGAAGTGGCGAGGCGACATCTCCTTGCCGGACTCCAGTTCGAATCGGAAACTCCTCAGACATGTCATTCCGGATGAGCCGTCGTACAATGCTTGAAGAAGATGAATGATTTTCAGCGGCACATGTTCGATCTCTAGGGCTCTCCACAAACTGGTCCGATCGATGCAATCGAAGGCAGATTTGAAATCGATGAAGACGATGACAGTTTGTTTACCGCATCGAATTCTTTCTTCCGTTATCTGATGGAGAGTGAATATCTGGTCGATGTATCCTCGATGTGGTCTAAATCCAGCTTGTTCTTCCCGACTTGTTTGCTCTCGATGTTTCTGTAGCCTCGATTGTATGATTTTCATAAAAACTTTGCTGACAATCGAGAGGAGGCTAATACCGCGATAATTCTTGCATTCCCGACTGTCACCTTTCTTCAAAATAGGCACAACGATCGCTTTCTTCCACGCCGATGGAACGCGGTCCAAATGCCATATATGCGTTACGAGAACATGGAGTTGTTTTAATAAGACGTCTCCTCCGGCTTTGATCATCTCGGCGGTTACTTGATCTCCTCCCGGTGCTTTACCATTTCTCAGGGATTTTATTGCCATCTTCACCTCGTTGATTGTTGGTTCGGTATCGGGAAACTGATTCATCGGCTGCTCGATGATCGGTGGTTCGGGCACTGGACCTTGTGGCGGATCATGGTTGTACAGCTGGTGAAAGAATTCTCTCCACCGCTGCAGGCGCTCATGAGGAGAGTTCACGAAAGTTCCATCTGACTTTTTAATAATGTTGATGTAGTTTTGCCGCCTAACCATCGGATTGTCTGGTACAGCGTCCGGTACTCGTGTCTCGACGCTGCTTCTTCCATGTCGGCCGCAATGCTATTCCAGTGCGCTTCCCGTTCTGATTTAATTTTCTGTCAAACTTCTTTGTTTAATCGTCGGTACTGCTCGAAATCAACGTGTTTCATTTATTTTCGCTGGTCGATGAGGTCGAGACAATCATCCGAAATCCATTGCTGCGTCCGTCGACGGATGGGTGGGCACAGCTCCATTGCACACCCCACGATGGACTCCGATAGTTGTTTTTCTTCTGCCTCGATATCGCCCGGTATTGTGAGTGCTGCGAATTTGTTGGATAATGTGATTTGAAATTCTCGTCCGGTTGCTGGGTCTCGTAGACAGGCCCAGTTCCTCCTAGTTGGTGGTGACGCCTTTTTCTTCGCTTTTTGTAATTTCATTCGCTCGGATAAGATAATGGTCCGATCCACAGTCGGGTCCACGCATCACACGTACGTCTTTGAGCGTTGATCTGAATCTGGTGTTGACCAGAATGTAGTCCAATATCACCGCATCGTTGCCAGATGGATTTCGCCACGTGAGTTGATGTTTAAGGGGGTGACGAAAGATGCTGTTGCCGACAGTCAAGTTGTTTGACGCTGCGAAAGATAAAAGGCGTACTCCGTTGTCGTTGATTTCCCCATGTCTGAATTTGCCCATTGTTACTTCCCATCTGGTTCGATCTGCACCCGTATGTGCATTAAAGTCGCCCGCGAGTATGATTAATTCGGTTTGGGGTATCGTATCCAGTGTGTATTGCAGCTGATCGTAGAATTCGTCCTTTTTCGTGTCCGGGTTGGTCTCGGTTGGAGCGTAGACGGGTACGATATAGGTCTTGATCGTTCCATCGATAGTGATAACCGCCAGGCGCTCAGATATCGGTTGGAATGCGATAACACTAACGGCAGTCTGTCGATCAACCATAAAGCCAACACTGGCCTCTCGTTTGTCACCACCGGAATAGAATAGCATCGTCTCGTCGATTGTTGGCGGATCGACCTTCATTGTCCCAGATTCCATGAGCCGCAGTTCTGATCAACATTTTGCATTTCGATAATTACTTGCCAATAATTTCTTTTTGACCGACGTGATGTCCCGTTCGCACATTCCACGCAGCAATTCGTATTTCCGATTTTGGTGTAATTAATTTGGGTCTTTGGCCAGTAGCACACTTCTCACCAGCATCCCTGGTCTCCAAGGCTGGCGCATTGGCTGCCCCAGATGCGGTAGCATTTATTCGTAAGTGATTAAGTCGTATATCCATGCGGTTTCTTGCCTATTTTCTTCGGTTTCCCGATCCTGATCGGCGTGGCGGGCCGACCACCCTCCTCCTTTCTCACCCTGGGCTTGGGACCAGGCGTCGGCAGAGTTGGCCGTCTCTTACAACCGACTAATATAGTTGTGGTTTTCAATATTGGTCACCCTGACTTTCCAGAAGCCATTGTCCTTCTGTTCATTGACCTCTTAATTTACATAAATTAAGTGCTACATTTTTTCGGAGGTGAATGCGTGTGATGAAGGATCAAAAGTTGGGATTGCTATTAACCATGACAGAAGAAATTCCATAACAATTTGGGGATGAAAATGATGTTGTGATTGCTATGCAGACTTTTCACTGACAGTTGATCTTATGATGGGTCTAACAGCATGGATGAATTTGCTTAGTCTTCATGTCAGCGCAGCAGTGGTGTGAACTAAGGAATTACCACCAGTTCAAGTGGGTCTTGCTTTTTTATCTTTGCAGTAGCACAAAGCTGCAGGTGTGGATGGGTTTGCTGGGCAGAGCTCTGGTGCCCCGTCCCATGTAAGGGAATCTCTTTTCCATGGCCTGATCGCGTTCTCTGTTAGGTGTGTGGTAGTGAGGATGAAATACCATAAGGCATACTGTAAGATTCTCCAGTCTGCACAATCCAATTCAGGGTTATGGTGGTGGGAGTCTTTTTTGTCAACATTGCATTCAAGGCAGCAAACAGCCCTGAATGTGGTGCCAAGTCACAGACCCACTCATGCATACACTCTCACATGGGGTCCATTTATAAAGAATGCACCAATCAGATCAACTTTAAACTAACACAACTAACATCCACATACTGGAGGAGGAAAAATAGAGTAGCCAGAGAAGACCCACATAGATATGGAGAGAACATACAAACCAGTCATGAGACTTGAATACCAGGATGGCACAATTGTAAAGCAGCATCGCTAACTGCTTTGCCACCAAGCAGCACAGCAAGAAGTGTAAACTCTGCATGTATTTATTTACAATCACCCACACAAAAAGTATTCACCTCCTTAGAAGTCATCACATGTCATTGCTACACAGCTCGGAATCTCCGTGGATTTAATTTGTCGTTTTTCACACTGATCAACAGAAAAAGACTCTGTAATGTCATAGTGAAAACAGACTTTGTCAGAGGGGTCTCAATTAATTACAAGGCGCTGTATATGCGTTTTGTAGCATAAAGCAATGGATGGATAATATCAAAATAATACAAAAACAGAAGACACTGGATGACAAATCCTTTATTCAAGAGTCACAGTGCAGCCAGACCAGAGCTACAGAAAATGTGTGACAATGATGGACGCTCCCACTCCTGGGTCAAGTGCAGCTCTTCAGATATAAAAACGGCTTTTCAACCAGCAGTGTTAATAAGAAGGCCGACATCACTGTCAAGAAGCTGTGTCCAATGAAAAGGTACACCTGCCGGAGAAAAACACAAGACAGGGCGACTTTAAAGTGAGACATACGTATTTAATAAAACACACTCCCGTCAGCCGCAAACCTTCCTGTAGAGTGATTGTCACATCCAGTTATTTCCACATTTTGCCGGCTGTGCGCTTTATGTTCTTTGAAAATTCAGTCTTGCAGGGTCACAGTGGCAATCAGAAGCTAACGAGACTCCTGCTTCGTCTAACTTTTTGAATGTGTGTGAGTATTTTAGGCTTTTCTAGTAAATATTAAAAAAAATGTTTTCTGTTTTTTTATCTTTTCTTATGTATGGAGCCCCGTAGATGTCAAGCAAAAAAAAAATCAGTTTGAACAAATTATGTAATTCATTTGAACAGATTATTTTTATTTTTCCCCCCGATTCTTATTTTAGTAGTATGAAGCCTCATTCTGTATTAATTTGTTCAAACAGATTATTATTATATTTCTCCTTGCTGTCCAGTTCTTGTTATGGAGCCCCGAACGTTTTATCTGATATACAGTTCAATGAACCACAAGTGAGCTGTAAGGTGTGTGTTAACATCAGTGAACCAGAAGAGGAATTAGTTGGGAGACCACCGCAGTTGAAACAGTTCTTGTGAGGAGTCCTGAAATGAGTTTCAAACACAGGAAAAGTTACCAGAATGGATTTATGGAATTTTCTCTGAGAATGTGACAGTCTGTTGCTGAAGCTGCTCCTCTGTCTGGAGATGATACTGTTTAGTGGATGCAGTGGATTCTCCATAATTGATAGGAGCCTGCTCAGCGCCCGTCGCTCTGCCACGGATGTCAAACTATCCAGCTCTGTGCCTACAATACAGCCTGCCTTCCTCACCAGTTTGTCCAGGCGTGAGGCGTCCTTCTTCTTTATGCTGCCTCCCCAGCACACCACTGCTGGTTGGGGCACTCGCCACAACCATCAGATAGAACATCTGCAGCATCTTATTGCAGATGTTGAAGGACGCCAGCCTTCTAAGGAAGTATAGCCGGCTCTGTCCTTTCTTACACAGAGCATCAGTATTGGCAGTCCAGTCCAATTTATCATCCAGCTGCACTCCCAGGTATTTATAGGTCGGTACCCTCTGCACACAGTCACCTCTGAAGATCACGGGGTCCATGAGGGGTCTGGGCCTCCTAAAATCCACCACCAGCTCCTTGGTTTTGCTGGTGTTCAGTTGTAGGTAGTTTGAGTCACACCATTTAACAAAGTCATTGATTTGGTCCCTATACTCCTCCTCCTGCCCACTCCTGATGCAGCCCATGATAGCAGTGTTGTCAGCGAACTTTTGCACGTGGCAGGACTCCGAGTTGTATTGGAAGTCCGATGTATATAGGCTGAACAGGACCGGAGAAAGTGCGGCGCTCTCCTGTGTTGCTGACCACAATGTCAGACCTGCAGTTCCCAAGACGCACATACTGAGGTCTGTCTGTAAGATAGCTCACAATCCATGCCACCAGGTATGAATCTACTCCCATCTCTGTCAGCTTGTCCCTAAGGAACAGAGGTTGGTTGGTGTTGAAGGCGCTAGAGAAGTCCAGAAACATAATTCTTACAGCACCACTGCCTCTGTCCAAGTGGAAGAGGGATCGGTGTAGAATGTAGATGATGGCATCCTCCGCTCTCACCTTCTCCTGGTATGCGAACTGCAGAGGGTCGAGGGCGTGACGGACCTGTGGCCTCAGGTGGTGAAGCAGCAGCCGCTCCATGGTTTTCATCACATGCGACGTCAGAGAGACAGGCCGGAAGTAATTCAACTCACTAGGACGTGATACAATTGGGACTGGGGTGATGCAAGATGTTTTCCAAAGCCTTGGGACTCTCCCCTGTTCCAGGCTCAGGTTGAAGATGTGCTGTAGAGGACTCCCCAGCTCCAACGCACAGGCCTTCAGCAGTCATGGCGATACTCCATCTGGTCCCGCTGCTTTGCTGGCACGAAGTCTCCCCAGCTCTCTGCTTACCTGGGCTGCTGTAATTGTGGGTTGGGATAAACTCTGTCCTATGCTGGTATCATCAGAAGGATGGGTGGAGGGTGCAGTACTCCGAGGTGAGAGTGAGATAGGGTGGTCAAACCTGTTAAAGAAGTTGTTCATCTGGTTTGCTCTCTCCACATCTCTCTCGATGGTGGCACCCCGCTTTGAGCTGCAGCCAGTGATGATCTTCATCCCATCCCACACTTCCTTCATGCTGTTATTCTTCTGCTCCAGCTTTCTCCTGTACTGCTCCTTCGCCGCCCTGAGCTGGACTCGGAGTTCCTTCTGCACGCGCTTGAGCTTATGCTGATCACCGCCTTTAAAAGCCCTTTTCTTCTGGTTCAAAAGGCCCTTGAAGACACTTGTAATCCATGGCTTGTTGTTAGCATAGCAGCGTACTGTTCTTACTGGAACTACAATGTCTGATATTCTGGAGTCAGTGGTGGAAACATTAATAGAAGAAAAGTAAAGTTTGAAATCTAGTTGATAATGGCACTGAACAGTGTAGAACAGACTGAAACTATTGACTGGCTTCACTCTTCTGGTTCACGAAACTGCATACCAGGGAAAGTAAATAGCTACTGAAATAAGAAAAAAAAATCCATTCAAACAAATTGCGTAATTCATTTGAACGAGTTACAAATTTGTTTTTTGACTGACACCTATGAGGCTCCATACTTATGGGTCTGATGACTTAATTCAAAATGTTTTCTGTAAAGTATTGAATTTCAGATGAGTGGACCCTACGCTGAATGAATAAGTGCGATATGTAATGAAAGCCACTGTCATTCGAGGAGGTGTCCACTCATAACAAGTGGTTGGCTATTTAACAAATAAGTGATCTGGCCAAAACGATCAGAATACAAAATTCTCATCTCATATCTGCAACAATACTGTGAACAAAGGCAAAATGATCTTTTGGGCTCATTTCAATACTTGCAGAAACAGGAGAAGAGGCATCAGAATTAGACAAGAACATCCATCATGGGGCAGAGTAGCTGCTGATTGTCAGATTGGACTTTGATTTCTCCAAGAATTATACACAACACCGTAGAAATAAAAGGTCTGTGGACACCTCTCCATATTATCGACTTCAGGTGTTTCATTGTTATCAGGAGCATAAAATCAGCACACAGCCATGTAATCACTGTGACTTAATCGTGGTGCTGCCATAGGATGCTACCTTTGCCAAAGGTTCTGCCCTGGTCTACTGTGAACATTATCATTGTGAAGTGAAGGTGTCTAAGAGCAACAATAGCTCCTCAACAAAGTGGTAGACTACACAAGCTCACAGAGCAGGGATGGCGAATGCTGAGCCACTTAGCACATGAAAAGTTGCCAATCCTCTATTACATCCCTCACAAGAGAGTTCCAAACTGCCTCTGGAAGGAACATCAGCACAGGAAATGTGTGTCGGGAGCTTCATAAAATGGGTTTCCATGGCCTGACCTCAATATGCACAATGAGAAACACCAGCTGAAGTGGTGTAAAGCAAGACACCATTGAACTCTGGAACAGTGGAAATTAGTTCTCTGGAGTGATGAGTCACACTTCACCATTTGGCAGTTTGATGGACGAATTAGAGTGGTGGGTACCAGGAGAATGCTAACTTTTACATTGCTTTAAAGTTTGGTGGGCAATGGATGATGGTCTGGGGTTGAATTTCAAGGTTTGGGCTGCGCTACTTGGTTCCAGCAATGGGTGCTGTTAATCTTACAGCGTACAAAGACATTGTAGACAATTGTGTGCTTCCAAGTTGTGGCAACAGTTTGGGGAAGGTCCTTTTTCGGTTCTAGCATGACTGTGCCAATGTGCACAAGGCCAGGTCCATTAAGACATGGAGGAACTTGAGTGGCCCATGCAGAGCCCTGACCTCAACCCTACTGAACTCTTCTGGGACAAACTGGAATGCCAACTGCAAGCCAGGTCTTCTCGTCCAACCTCAGTCCCTGACCTCACAAATGCTCCCACAGACACACTCCAAAATATAATGGAAAGCCTTCCCAGAAGAATGGAGGCTACTGTAGTTTCAAACGGGGTTTAACTCCATACTAATGCCCCGGGTTTTACAATAGGATGTCCAGCAAGCTCATATATAGGTGTGCTGGTCAGGTGTCCACAAATGTATAAATGGGGACAGAATGTTAAATTGACCTCCATGTCCATGAGAAGGCAAGTCGTGTAGTGGTGAAATGACGAAAGGGGGATTGTCAAAATACAAATGAATGTCAGCTTTGTTGTGTCAGGTGGTGAAATTTTTCTGTTACTCTATTGTGTTGTGCTAGAACCATCAGAGAGAACAATCCCAGAACATTAAAGAATGTGAACACTTGTCATTGGTTTAGGGACTGAATCAGATTAGGTGTTGGATTTGGTTAAAGGCTAGAAGGTGAACACAAGTCATTTTATTTAAGATGTTTTAGGTAATTTGAAACATTTTGGAGTAAAGTTTCAGAAGGCTGGCTTTTCCTGCTTGTGACAAACCCATGAACTGTAGTGAGCTCTAAAATACTTCTGCTGGAGGTCACATTAATGCAAAGCTTACTCATAAAGTAGGACACTTCAACAGACCAGTCAGATTTTTTTAGATCTTCTAGCCCAATTTTAAGATGAAGTTTTTCTACTCACCAGATTCCAAGCAGTGTACTGGAGCCCAGTTTCCTGCATCATGCTGTAGCCAATAATGATAAGCGGGTGGACCATGTAACACGCAAAGCTAATGTTTGACAGTGGTCTCCAGAAATGTAGTGACAGGAAAGACTGTACAAATCCTGTCAGGAAATAGGCAAACTGTTTCATTAATATAAACAACAAACAAAAAATAAAAAGGAAAAATAGCAGGGGGTGGCACAGTGGCTAACTGCTGCCTCGTGGATCCAGCAACCCCACACCACTCTGCAGTGTGAATGTTCTCCTTGTAATTTTATTCAGTTTTCCTCCCACACCTCAAAGTTAGGAGTATTAGGCTGATGGGTAATTCCGGAATAGCCCTGTGTGTGTGTGTGTGTGTGTGTGTGTGTGTGTGTGTGTACAGTTAGGTCCATAAATATTTGGACAGAGACAACGTTTTTCTAATTTTGGTTCTGTACTTTACCACAATGAATTTTAAATGAAACAACTCAGATGCAGTTGAAGTGCAGACTTTCAGCTTTAATTCAGTGGGGTGAACAAAACGATTGCATAAAAATGTGAGGCAACTAAAGCATTTTTTGAACACAATCCCTTCTTCATTTCAGGGGCTCAAAAGTAATTGGACAATTGACTCAAAGTCTATTTCATGGGCAGGTGTGGGCAAGTCCGTCGTTATGTCATTATAAATTAAGCAGATAAAAGACCTGGAGTTGATTTGAGGTGTGGTGCTTGCATGTGGAAGATTTTGCTGTAAACAGAAAACATGCGGTCAAAGGAGCTGTCCATGCAGGTGAAAGAAGCCATCCTTAAGCTGCGAAAACAGAAAAAACCCATCCGAGAAATTGCTACAATATTACGAGTGGCAAAATCTACAGTTTGGTACATCCTGAGAAAGAAAGCAAGCACTGGTGAACTCAGCAACGCAAAAAGACCTGGACGTCCACGGAAGACAACAGTGGTGGATGATCGCAGAATCATTTCCATGGTGAAGAGAAACCACTTCACAACAACCAACCAAGTGAACAATATTCTCCAGGGGGTAGGCGTATCGATATCCAAGACTACCATAAAGAGAAGACTGCATGAAAGTAAATACAGAGGGTGCACTGCAAGGTGCAAGCCACTCATAAGCCTCAAGAATAGAAAAGCTAGATTGGACTTTGCTAAAGAACATCTAAAAAAGCCAGCACAGTTCTGGAAAAACATTCTTTGGACAGATGAAACCAGATCAACCTCTACCAGAATGATGGCAAGAAAAAGTATGGAGAAGGCGTGGAACAGCTCATTATCCAAAGCATACCACATCATCTGTAAAACACTGTGGAGGCAGTGTGATGGCTTGGGCGTGCAGACAAGAGAGAGACAGTAGAACTGGTTGGAGAATGTAGAACAGTCCTTCTCTTCAATGAATTGGAAGTATTCTGATGTATTGTAACAAATCCCCAGCAAAAGAATTAAGTTATTAGTCAACCGGTGAGTCCACCAGGCTTTCATACAAAGCATCCAAAGAGGGAGCTCTTTTTAAAAGAACAAAAAAGTCCTCTTCTTCCACTCTCCTCACCTGTTAATGCGCACCCATTTCTTCATACCACTGTTATTCTTTGGGATGGACTCATGTGTAGCTTAGCTCCTCACTGACTTCCTGACTTTTTCCTTTTTACTTTCTCGTATACAAAATATTGGGAAAGTATTGCAATCGTCCAAATATTTGATGTTGAGATTTTGAAGAATCTCGATGTTTTAGACCTTCCTGATTTTCTTGTATATCAAGTATAAGGAGAGTATTGGAATCCTCCAAAAATTCCATTTCGAGATTTTGATGAATCTCGACATTTTAGACCTCCCTGAGTCCAAAAACACCATTTTTGGAATTATGTCTGTGTGCCTGTCTGTGTGTGTGCTGTGTGTGATAACCTGAGTACGATTTCACTTAGGTTAACCAAATTTTGTATACAAGTATTAGGTACAAAACGTAGATTTCTATAAACTTTTGGGCTATTTCCGTTAACCAGAAGTGGTACTTTAACTTTTAGTCATGCAGCTGCAGAGTCCGATTTATTCAACTGTACTTTTATAATAATTGTTCAATATACTAATTTGATTTGATTTGATTTGTTGTTGATGGTTCTTTAATGTACATAATATAAAAATATAATCATTGTCTTGTGGTTTACTTCTCAAATATCCATCCCCATATCTGAGTATACATGAAAGTCTAGGGAGGACCACTCCCGATTTTTTTTTTCCATCCACTTCCTTGTCATCATTAGTTTTCCACTAATTGGCACATGCAGGACCAAATCATGCTGGGTAATTCATTTAAGGCCACAGGTAGCCAAATCCATCAAAACATACTGTACATATTAAAACCCTAAATGAGACCGCTACAATGCAAAGGTTCCAAGGTCAAGTCCTGCTGCCACTGCCTGAACAATGGAGGTGGAGGTGGTGTTCACCCTGAGTGAATTACTTAGAAGAGACATACAAAAATCATGGAAATGATGTATAAGGGGAGTTTGCCATGACTCCGTCTAACATTAAATTTAATCCATCGAACTTCCAGGAAATGCAACAAAGTGACGACTCTGTCAGGTGAGTTGTGTGTTTCAAATTTTAATGTGCATGGAAACAGAACCATTTTACATATACCGATAGGTCAATAAATATTTGGAAAGTATTATCTCTATATGCCACTACAATGCATTTGAAATGAAGAAATAATTACATGATTGAAGTGTAGGCTTTCAGCATTAATTCAAAGGGTTAAATAGAAATATCGTACGAACCATTTTGGACTAACAGCCATTTTTTTCCATGGTCCCCCATTTTCAAGGGCTCAGAAGTATTTGGACAATTGACTGCCAAGATGTTCCACAGCCAGGTGAGAGCAGTTCCCTCATTATCTCATTAACCATTTAGCTGTTAAACAGTCTGAAACTGATGCCAAGTATGGAAAAGGCATTTGGAAGTTGTCGCTGTGAACTCTCAATATGAAGTGTAAAGAGCTGTCCATGCAAGTAGAAACAGGCCATTATTAGGCTGACAAAACTAAACAAACCCATCTGAGAGATCGCAGAAACACGAGGAGTGGTCAAATCAACCATCTGGTACATTCTGAAAGAGAAGGAACATACCGGTGAGCTCAGAAACACCAAAAGGCCTGGACAACCACAGAAGACAACTGTCCTGGATGGCCGCAAAATTCTTTCCTTGGTGAAGAAAAACCAGTTCACGACATTTAGCCAAACCAAGAACACTCTCTGGGAGGTAGACCTATCCTTGCCAAAGTCTACAATCAAGAGAAGACTTCACGAAAGTAAAGACAGAGGGTTTACCACAAGGTGCAAACCACTAATAAACGTCAAGCATATGAAAGACAGATTAGACTTTGCCAGAAAATATTTTTTTAAAAACTGCCCTGTTTTGGAACAGTTTTCTTTGAACAAATGAAACTAAGTTCAATATGTACTAGAATGATGGATAGAGAAGAGTAAGGAAAAGAGAAGAAACAGCTCATGATCTGTAGCATACTACATCATCTGTGAAACATGGTGGAGGCAGTTTTATGGCTGTAAATGGAAGTGTGTCACTGGTGTTTATTGATGATATGACTGCTGGCAGAAGAAGCAGGACGACTCCTGAAGTGTGTAGGGCTACAGTATCTGCTCAGATTCAGACAAATGCTACAAAACTGAAAGGGCGACGCTTCACAATACAGATGGACAATCAGCCAAAATATACTGTGAAAGCACACCAAGTGCTTTTCAAAGCAAAGAAGTGGAATATTCTCCAAAGGCAACATCCATCAACTGACCTCAACCCAATTGGACATGCATTTCATTTTCGTGAAGACAAAACTGATGGCAGAAAGTCCAACGAACAAGCAGCACCTGAAGACCACTGCAGTGAAGGCCTGGCAAAGCCTCACTAAAGCAGAAACCCAGCACTTGGAGAAGGTCATGGGTTCCAGACTTCAGGCAGACATTGACTTTAAAGGATTCTCACCCAAATATTGAAAATGATCGTTATATTTATGATTATGTTAGTTTACCCAAATGCTTTTGTGTCTTTGAAAATGGCTGTCTTTTCTAAACGGCTCATACAATGTTTTTGTTAAACGCCTTAAATGAAAACTGCAAGTCTACACTTCAATCACATTTTGATCGCTTTATTTCAAATCCATTGTGGTGGCCCACAGAGCCAAAATTATGAAAATTGTTATCACTGTCCAAATACTTAATGGACGTACCTGTAATTTGGGGTGACTGTTTTAAAAGTCAGCAATCATGTTGTGTTAACCAGTAAGACTTTAACAAAATATCGAAGCATGGTGGCCCAGTTTAACCTGACCAGCTTAGTTCGTCTGCAGTTTCCTCACCCTGTCAAACCTTTAGTACGTTAGTATTAATACTCTCACGCATGAGGCAGGCACCAGTCCTCTAGGGACACCAGCTCAAGGTATGCACTGACAAACAACAGCCACCATTTAACCCAAAACACGTCTTTAAGATGTGGTGGGAAACCAGAAAAAAAGAATCACACAGGCGTGAACAAAATGTATAAAGTGGCCAAAGACGGCTCAGGGTGGGATTTGGACCCAGTATTCTAAAGCTGTAAGGCAGCAGCCAAACACTGCACCACTGCTCACAATTCTGATTCTCCTTATAAATACGACCCATCATGCCCTCCTGCATTTAGTACAACACAATAAAAGAGAGTGGGCCTCACCCCCGTAACCTTCCTCACACGCAAGTACGATCCAGGCAACAGCAGCCGCCCACAGAGCCCTGTGAAGTCCCTGGTAAACGGAATGGCTTGCAGAAGGGTAATTGGGAACGTCGTTTAAAAAATATGGCACAGCTATCAGCAGAGCCAAGAGGATGAATGTGGAAACCCAGCCAGCTGCAGCCTGTCTCTGGAAAATAAAGCAAAAACAAACAGGAGGAGTGCGTTCCCAAATTAGCTCGTCAGTCAACCTTTATTACATGAATGCTGAAAAGGTCCGTTTTAACACCTGTGAAGTTTGAAAAGAGGCTGCCATTGATTGACTTTCTTTCACGGGGACAATACAAGGGGGGAATCATTCCTGATAAATGTCAACACTCTGAGTGTTTCACATTCACAGGTATGCACACCACATTAAACCATTCGTTCTCAGGCTATGTGTGTGTTTAATAATTGGGAGGACTTTCTGAAAATAAGAACAATTCATTACATTTCTAGAGCACTTTTCAAGGTACTCATAGCGCTTCACACAGTGAGCATCCACTTGCATGATGCGACGGCAGCCATCTTGCGCTGGTACGCTCACCACACATTAGCTGTTAGGTGATGAAGGGGTGAGAGATATGTGAGACGTATGCAGAGACCTTTGAACCCTTTTTCTGCTCACTGTCAGGGGGTACTTCAGTGGTATCTGAAATAGAGGATGAAGACTAATTCATAAATGAAGCATCGTAATGCCAGGCTAGAAAAGATCAGCTCAGCAGGTGCAGTGCTGGCTTCATCCACTAGAGGGTGGCACCACAACACCCTTCAGGTGACAAGGAACACCCATGACGAGGTGAGTGTATGACGGTCATATAAAATACAGTTGTGGCCAAACGTTTTGAGAATGACACAAGTATTGGTTTTCACAAAGTTTGCTGCTTCAGTATTTTTAGATCTTTGTGTCAGATGTTTCTATGGTATACTGAAGTATAATTACAAGCATTTCATAAGTTTCAAAGGCTTTTATTGACAATTACATTAAGTTTATGCAAAGAGTCAATATTTGCAGTGTTGGGGTCAGCAGTGAAAAGAGGAACAGGTAATCCTGCAAGAGATGGCATGGCCACCTCTTCTGAAGTAAGATGGCCAAAAGTCGGTAGTGGAATTGTGGCAAGTTCTCCAAGAGACAGAGAAAAGAGAAATTCAGAAACAGTGGACCTCAAAGAAGACATGGACTGGTCATACCAAAAATTTATTTTATTTATTTTCTTCTGTCTACTGCACTTTCACTGTTCATGACAATAATTTTGAAAGCCTTCCTGCTTTGTTACAAGTGCCTAAGACCTTGTACAGGCACCACTAGTCATCACGGTCTGTCCCATTTCTCACAGTGGCCATTGACGGGGGTCATGTTTCATTTATTGTTAGTCCCACCCATCACCCACCCTAATTTGATGTTGATCTCCTGTAGTGAAGATAAAGAGTGACTTGTTAAAGTGAAAACGTTGCATCCTCTGCATTTGCACCATTGAGTATCAAGTTTTGAATGAGTGGACACAAAGCTGGCCAAAAGGCTTCTCTCCCTTATTGAGTGATGCATACCTCAGTTCTCAGCAGATGTTCCTTCTTCTCTTTCATGAATACTCCCAGGAGGATCCCCACTACATAAGGGGCACATCTGGCATTAGGCATAACGTAATAATAGTCAAAGTACGCAGCATGTGCCCTGAAAGAAGGAGAAACAGACCTGGGTTCAAATACAAGAGAAGAGTCAGGCCTTCTTCCATCTACCCATACAGCTGCCAATTTACTTATCCATTGCAGACTCACAGAGAGCCCGGGCCTATCCAAAAACCATGGTGTGTCAGGCAAAAACCCGCCCTGGATGGGGTGCCAGTCTCTGTCACTGGACACACACACACACACACCAGGCCGAATGAGAGTCACCCGTCAACCTCACCTTCATGTCTTTAGGATGTGGTTGGGACAGAGAAAACCCTACGGGGAGAAGATTCAAACTGTTCACAGACAAGGACCAGGATGGTAATTTGAACCCAAAACTGTAGAGGTGGTCACTTTGGTTTTGCTTTAAATGTAACATTTGGTGCTGTCGCTGAGACTTGACAGTCCATGACTAATTCACACTTTCCATCCATCTTTCTGTTTTTTATACCCACTTTTCTCTTGGCCATGATTATGGGATACATTCAATAATACATTCAATATTACATTCAATAATAATATCTATCGTAACGTACAGTGGATACCAAAAGTATTTCCGTCCCTTCACTTTCTGTGCTGTACATTTATTCTTAAATAGATAAATTTGCCATTTTTGCCCATCAATCTACACTCAATAACCTGCAATGACTTAGTGAAAGCATGTTTTCATAAAGGTTTGCAATTTTATTAAAAATCAAAAGCTGAAATCCCTCATTTGTATAAGTATTCAGATCATTTACTGTGACAATCCAAATTGTTGTCGGTGCATCCTATTTGCTTTAATTATTTTTGAGAAGTGTCAAGAACTTGACTGGAGTCCAACTGAGTTGGTTGGACATCACCTAGAAAGGCACACATGTATGTATAGAAGGTCACACCATTTACACTGTATGTCAGGACAAACAAATAGCCATGAAACTCTCTGTGGACCTCCACGTTAGACCAGGGTAAGGGGATAAAACTATTTCTAAAGCTCTGAGTGTCCCCAGGAACACAATGGCCTCAATAAATGTGAAATGGAAGAAGTCAGGAGCCACCAACTGAATAATCAGGCAAAAAGGCCATGGTCAGGGAGGTGACCAAGAACCCAATGGTCACTGTAACAGAGCTTCAGATGTCCCCTGCTAAGATGGGAGAACATTGCTAGAAAGACAACCATCTCAGCAGCACTGCATCAATCAGGCTAGATGGAAGCCACTCTTGAGTGAAAGGCGTATGACAGCCTGCTAGGAGGAAAAAGATTCTGTGGTCTGATGAGACAACAATTGTCCTCTTTGGACAGAACTCCAAGCACTATGTCTGGTAAAGACCAGGCAAGCCCATCACATATGCCTAATACCATCCAGACGATGATGCATGGTGGTGGCAGCTTCATACAATGGGGGTGATGCTCAGCAGTAGGCACAGGAAGACAGGTCAGAATGGAGGGAACAATGAATTCAGCTAAATACTGAGGGGTCCTGTAAGAAAACCTGCTCCAGAGTGCACATGACCTCAGACTGGGGTGAGACAATGACCCAAAGCATACAGCCAAGAGAACGCTGGAGAAGCTTCAGGGTAAGGCTCTGACTGTCCTTGAGTGATGTTCTAATAGAACATCTTTGGAGTGACCTGAAGATGGCAGTTTGCAGACAATCTAACAAAGCTTGAGAGGAGGAATGGGATAAACTGCCCAAATCTGGGTGTGCAGAGCTTGGTGACACCTACCTAAGAAGATTCATGTCATTGAGAGATTCCAGTTTTTGTGATTTTTAATAAATTTGCAAACCTTTCTGAAATTTTCACTTTGTCATTAAGGGATATAAAGTGTAGATTTTTGGTCAATAATGGCAAACAAATTAATTTAAATTTAAAAGCACACAATAAAGTCAGCAGAAAGTGAAGGGGTCAGAATACTTCCTGAATCCGCTGTAACTTAAGACGCTCAATTCCAAATACTTGAATTTAGGGCCACTGGGAGTCAACACTGTCCGCAAGTTGAATACAAGAACTATAGCCGTGGTTATTAGTGTTGGGGTGCCATGGCCAGGACTGCTGCTGGTCACTGCTTGTGCAGTGTTTTTAAGTTCCTCCCATGTCCATGCAGGTTTTCATTCCAACACCTCACTGACGTGGGTGTTAGCCTGTTTGGTGACTTCACTTGAGTCATTAGCACCCCTCACATTCGCCATGATGCTGCTACTGCAGGCTTTTTAACACCCTCCGAGACTTTGTCTCTTTTCCAGACACCCAATTTGATGGTCACCTACAGATGTTATTGCATGGAAAAAGCTATGGGAGGTAGACTGTACTGGAACCTCTTTCCTGATCTGCGACCTGACAAAACGTGGTTTTGACTTTCCCAGGAAGGACTGGGTGACACTGAACTGCTACCGAACAGGGGTTGGCAGATGTGCTTCAAACCTGCATAGATGGGGGCATCATGACAACCTGCTCTGCTCCTGTGGACAAAAGCAAACCATGGCCCACATCGTCATCGACTGTCACGTCATAACGTTTAGTGGTGGTCTTGCCATGGTGCATACATCCTCAGCATCTGCTATTGACTTGCTGAGACAAGATAGCTGCAATTCGCTAAACACTGTGCCCTGTGGTGGGTGGCCACTCTGTCCACAGTTGTTTCCTGCCCAGTTCCCAGCTGGTGCCATACAAACAATATACCATGATTGGAATAAGCAGGCTTGGAAAATTGGCAAATTGTAACACGCATGATGAAAGCTTATACTTCATGAAGTACGGGACAAATTCAGTGTTGATGTATTCCGTGGCATTTGGCATTTTGTTTAGTACTCCTAGAGCTTGACAACTGAACTACAGTATATGATGCCACACTTTCCTTGCATCACTTACAGTTGCAACTGAAGTTCAACCAAACAAATGAAATTATAAAAAAAAAACCAATTCTTACGCTGTGAGTGGCAGAGAAACTGGTAAGTGCAGAAAGGCAGTGAGCAAAGCCCCGGACAGGCTGGAGGTCAGCAGGAGGACAGTGGCCACTGTAATCATGGCGTATTTACTTCTGGAAAGATCAAAGATACGTTCACAATATCAGCGGTTAATTCAAGTAAGAAGTGACAAGAAAAAAATGTCAGGTGTAGTAAGAAAGATGAATTCTCCCATGTTACCTGTGCTCATGCTACTGCTGTTAGCTTACAGCTTCGATGACCCAATGTGGCGTTAGAATCTTTATTGCCTCAACATTAAGGGATAACATCAGGGTCATAGACGCTTAGCTGCATTCAGTCAGAATTTGCTTTTGTGATTAGAGATCTAAATTTGCATGTGGTGCCAGGAAAGGGAAAGGCGTCCAACTTTTATTTGAGAAGGGGACTGAGAGATTTAAGTGCTAAAAAAGTACAGTAAGTCTGATTGCTAAGCACACAATCAGTACTTGACTCAGCTGGAGTGTCTTTACAGTCTGCTAGCCCAGAAATCATCACATCTCCAGGGTCTGATCCACCTCAGTGTTAGGCGTCAATGAAGGCTGCTGTGTCTCCACGTCTTGGGCCTGAGGCAGAGTCTCCAGCACTCGCCATGTAACTTCAGCTGCTAGTTTTGTCACTCAGCCTGAACCACTAGCTTTAGTCAACCTTGCCATCCAATTGCACCATTTGGGTGGTGGTCCAGCCATCAAGTTGTCCCTATTAAGAAGGACTGAGTCCCTGTCTGCAAGGAGTCTACTTTCTGAGTTCCCTCCAGAAGGTGGCCTACCATAGATGTTGTCTGCAACTTCAGGATGGACCACACTAGAGCTTTGGCTTGCTAGCCCAGGATGGGTTGCATCAGCATTGCAGCCTACATTTCCACCAACTTTCCAGTTTTGTTTACATCCAAGGAGAGGGCCTTCTAGTTTTATTGGTCAAGGATCTGTTAAGACGGGACTTTTTAGAAACTGCTACTGTGCCACCAAATATAATAGAGCTTGATGGTCTCCATCACCAGGAGAAGCTGTTTCTATATAATTACATTGTCGTTTATTTGTTTAGCAGACACTTTTATCCAAAGTGACTTATAAAAGAGTTCAACATAATCAAGTACACATCAGTCTGGGGCCTATTTGGGAGTAAATGTTACAGGACAAGGGTACAAAATTGATCACCACAAGTGAAGAGCTCAGAGGAAAATACGAGCGAGTTACAACTCCCAGATTTACAAAACCTAAGAGCCATTATCAGTTTGGCAGAAATTCACCGAACAAGGGTCTTCAAATGCTTCTTATACACACAGAGGGAGTAACAATTTTGAATGGAGGTGGGCAGTTCATTTCACCAGCTTGGAGATACACATGGAAAGAGTCTGGACTGAGATCTGATAACACGCAGAGATGGAATCATCAGATTTGAGTTGACTGAGAAGGGGCATGGAGACCTTCTGCTTCCCTCTCATTAAATTTCCCAGGAGGTGTGAACTCACCACAATGCCTGAAGAAGAAGAAGCATATAAAGGACTTCATGAACTTTCATTTTTTTCACTGAATGGGTTGCTTGTGTTATGAGTCTATTTTATTTTTAATTTTTCTTAGCCTTCATTCAGAGCTTTCCTGATCTTTATATGTCTAGTGGAGATTTTTGACTGTAAAGATTAAAAAATACCTGGTTTATCTTCATACAAAAAGGTTACTCAACTTTGCTAAAAACATTTTGTGCCATCTCTAATGCCATTTTGCAAATCTTGTTGCAGTTGAGGAGGTCGTGACAACTGAGGTCTTTATGCTGATGGGTTGAAAGGTTGGCACTGGCAGCCATGTTTTCATCTGAATTTGCGGATATTTCCCTAAAACATTTGGCGCTATTCTTTTCTTTCCCATATTCTCAGGGTATTGACTTCTTGGCAATATTATTTTTGACTCTAATTTCTGGGTTTTGCTTTTGGCCTCCTGAAAGTGCGCTTGGATTTTCCGTTTTGGTCACTTTGTGTATTTTGACAATGTCTCATTTCGCCACCTATCTTTTACTGTCTCTCCTTTTGAGCCTGATTGTCTTGTGAGGGTTGGTAATGTTATGATTGCTGGTGTGATTTGCCCTGATTTTGTTTTTTTGTGTTTATACTCTACTAGCTGTCTCCCGCGGCTGCACCCACATAAAAGTGAACAGGACAAACTTTAAAAATCAATAGTTGTTGGCACTGTATCTGATTGTGTTCAGCTCTCCCACGTGGGGAGAAAAGCATGTGGCCATGATATCTCTGGCAATCAGCAGCTACCTTCTTAAACAAACATAGCTCTGATCTCTCTCTCTCTCAAAAATGTCAAACATTACCCCTTAACAATCCTTAACAATCTGTAGATGATAATGTCTGTTGACCAAACAGGTATAGCTAGCTAAGTGGAGGCAAAGTACACTCCAACAAGAGGCGAGAGGTAGACTGACTCTAACGGGGGCTGGTGCGTGAGTGGGGAGGGCCCTGTCGCCCTCCCCTTGAGGAGAATTGAACTCATCTGCGGCATTAGAAAGCTTTAGCTCTCCTGTTTCAGAGCCCCTGCTCTTAGTAAGTTCCCTTTAGAAGTTGTTTTAGTTGTTGTATTGTCTCTCTTGGTACTAGAGAAAAGCCAAGCAAAATGACACCTTTTATTGGCTAACTAGAAAGATTACAATATGCAAGCTTTCGAGGCAACTCAGGCTGAAGAAGGGGCCTGAGTTGCCTCGAAAGCTTGCATATTGTAATCTTTCTAGTTAGCCAATAAAAGGTGTCATTTTGCTTGGCTTTTCTCTACATTCATAATGGCTAACACGGTACAACACCCTAGTACTACTCTCTTGGTACTGCAAGCGAACTATGATGCATAGTGCGATGCGAGAAGTCACAAAATCAACCAGAATGTTCAAGCATGAATGTTCATGGATTTTAGGAGGCCCAGACCCCTCCTGGACCCCGTGATCATCAGAGGTGACTGTGTGCAGAGGGTGCAGACCTATAAATACCTGGGAGTGCAGCTGGATGATAAATTAGACTGGACTGCCAATACTGATGCTCTGTGTAAGAAAGGACAGAGCTGGTTATACTTCCTTAGAAGGCTGGCGTCCTTCAACATCTGCAATTAGATGCTGCAGATGTTCTATCAGACAGTTGTGGCAAGCGCCCTCTTCTACGCGGTGGTGTGCTGGGGAGGCAGCATTAAGAAGAAATACGCCTCACGCCTGGGCAAACTGGTGAGGAAGGCAGGCTTTATTGTTGGCACGGAGCTGGACAGTTTGACATCTGTGGCAGAGCGACGGGCGCTGAGCAGGCTCCTGTCAATCATGGAGAATCCACTGCATCCACTAAACAGTATCATCTCCAGACAGAAGAGCAGCTTCAGCGACAGACTGCTGTCACTGTCCTGCTCCACTGACAGACTGAGGAGATCGTTCCTCCCACAAACTATGCGACTCTTCAGTTCCACCCGGGGGAGTAAACATTAACATTATACAAAGATATTGTCTGTTTTTATAGCTGCATTATTATCAATCTTTAATTTAATATTGTTTTTTGTATCAGTAAGGTGCTGCTGGAGTATGTGAATTTCCCCTTGGGATTAATAAAGTATCTATCTATCTATCTATCTATCTATCTATCTATCTATCTATCTATCTATCTATCTATCTATCTATCTATCTATCTATCTATCTAAGCAAATTATAGAAAAAAACCCGATCTAATTCCATTAAGTAGTTCTCTCGTGAAAACCAGACAGACAGATAGACAGACGTTGGATTTTATATATATATATATATATATATATATATATATATATATATATATATATATATATATATATATATATATATATATAGATATTTATATATACCGGTTGGCGCATGAAAAACTGAACCATCTCTGACTCCAACGTCGACGTATGTTTCTTAGCCCGTACACAAAATAAAAGATATGCAATACAAAAATCCAGTTGTAATTATTTGAAGGAGCCACGTACAATAAAGTACACATTTTTCTTTGTCATCGTCCTTCAGTTCTTGGACACAAGTTATTCTGTATGGCTTCATTTATAGTGAGTGAGTTGACAAGAACTGCGTGAAACATTCGCTTATTGTGCCAATTTACGTGTCGATTTGCTAGGGCTCATGGCTATCCATTCCTGAATATCTGCTACGACCACAGTTGTACGAACGGATGGGGCCCGATTCTTTTTTGTAGTTTGCAACTGACCCAGTCTTACGCCACTTCTTCACCAACTCGTGAATACTGCTCTTTGCTGGTAGGAAAATGTCCAGCATTTCCTTAAAAGAGCCGGTAGACAAATATGCCTCCACTATTCCAATCCTCTGTTGCAGAGAATACATCTTCTGGCTCTCTTTCATGCACGTCCATACCCACTGGCTCACAGCTTCCTTACTAATGCACAATTGGGGTTGCTGACTCCGTCGCAACAACAAGGCTCTGCGATTATGACGACACCCGCCTGTATAATAGCTTGAGCCAGCCGGTCAGAGACAGTTCGGTTTTTTGTGCACCACCCTGTATATCCTTATATATAATTTGATAGTATCCATATGTATGGTGTTTGCATCAATACCCCATATGTATGGTGTTCGCGTCAATACCTCGAATCAATCAGTTAGAAGAATGAGTAATGACAGCTGGGTATTAACAACGGTCATTGTTTAAATTTTAGCCAATCTCAGATCTAAAATGAGTGACGATCGCAACGCAGCGGCAACAGCAGCGGCAGCGGAAAGGATGCGTAGGAAACGAAGTCACATGACTGACGAGGAACGTAGACTTGCTAATGTGACCAGACGTACACAACGTGCACAACAAACAGATGAGCAGCGTGCGGCTACAAATGCTACTAACGCTGAAAGAAATCGTGCAAATCGGACACAAAGGACAGATGAAGAACGTGCGCTACAGAATGCTACTAACGCTGAAAGAAATCGTGCCAGCTGTGCAAAAGGACTGAAGAAGCTCAAGCAGCACGGGTTGAAAGACATTGAGCAGCCCGTGCCTTGCGGCATTGCCATGTGCAATCACCCAGATATTATTGAGGATGAAGTTTACATTTACATTTACATCATTTAGCAGACGCTCTTATCCAGAGCGACTTACAACAGTATTTGTTAGTTTTTCGCATACCCCTTGGGGTCAGAGCTCAGGGTCAGCCATTGTACAGCACCCCTGGAACAATTACAGGTTAAGGGCCTTGCTCAAGGGCCCAGCAGAGTAGGATCTCTTTTGGCAGTGACGGGGATTCGAACCGGCAACCTTCGGGATACCAGCGCAGATCCTTAGCCTCAGAGCCACCACACTGGTGCATTTGATAACCTGTCCTGGAGGGCCGCAGTGGCTGCAGGTTTTCATTCTAACCCTTTTCTTAATTGGTGACCAGTTTTTACTGCTAATTAACTCCTTTACTTTAATTTTAATTGACTTGTTTTTTAAGATTTGTTCCCCTGAAATTCTTCATCATTCTTCTGAATTGTTTCATTTCTTTCCTTAAACAGAAATTAAATATGAAGTGTGAGCCAACAGAAAACCAACTAAGTCAGGGCCTCAAACTCCAACAAATTTCACTCCAACCAGTTGCTTAATTAGACACCAATTCTTGTTGTTAATTAAACCCGTTCTTTAATTCCATGACTTGTTGCTACTCTCAAAAAAAAAAACGCAAATAGCATACATTTCTGAAATTGTTGATTTTCTCTTTTCTAAGAGCACTGTTAAAATGTTTTGGGGACCTGAGCAGATCACCGTTCCTGAGACCTTCATCTTTCTTTATTTTCAGATATCTGTATGATGGTCACAGTTTACTGGTCGTGTTTTGGTTCATTTTGTGTCTCATTATTGTTTGGCTGGTAATTAAGGAAAAAGAAACAATTAAGGGGCCTGAGTCTTCAAGAGCAAGTCAAATAAAATTAATTCAAAAGAAGTTAATTAGGAGCTAAAACAGGTCACTAATTAAGAAAAGGGTTAGAATGAAAACCTGCAGCCACTGGGGCCCTCCAGGACCGGAGATAGGGACCCCTGGTATATACAATTACCTGTCACTGAGTCCAAAACAGAGGAACGTGTAGCAGGGTTCATCTCAGCTCATGGCATCCCTCAGTGCATTTGTGCCATGGATGGGACTCATAGAAATAAAGCAGCCATCCACAAATTCTATGGATTATTTGATCAGAACGGGGAGGTTTTCTCTTAGCAAATGAGCCACCAATGATTACAAGTGTTAATTTATTGACGTCATAGTTAAATGGTAGTGTTTATGGTGCCCATATTTTTGCAAATTCCATGCTAAACACACATTTGAAAACTTGAATATATTCAAGTGTGATACTGAGGAATAAGTCCACTTCACTATCAGTCCACACATACGATTCCCCCTTACCTTGATACTCCAATGCTGTTAGCCTTACTGAACCGGTAAAAACTTTTTTCAGACTTCTGATTGGCCAACATGGTGTTACGGTTAAGGTTATAAGGTTATGTCAAGGTTATGTTGGTTTGGCATGCTCTTGACAGCGGAGTTTCGCGTTCTCATGTGGATGAAGATTTGTTAAAAAACAGTCTGCGTGTAGACAGGATTTATTTTTAAGAAGGAAGGAGGAAAACTCCCATTTAAAAAATACCCGGTTACACGTGGGCTAGGCCTAAGTAATCAACGGGGACCTCAGCGTTAATGTTTGCAGTGCACCATGTGATGCACATGTCTCTGTTACATGCCGTTTGGTATTAGAATTGTAAAAACAGTGTTAGTGTTTGTGATACGCCATCTACTGGAATGACAAACACAATATATTTTATATCTAAAAATATTGTGATGTGCCATCTTTTGGAATTGAAGAGCTCAGTTCCAAAATCAGCTAAGTACAAAAGATAAATTTTGGAGATAAATAGGAAAATCTGGGTCCGTAAGCAGATTTTGAAACTAAATCCCTAAAACTATAGTGCTATACTGTTGCAATTAGCAGGTTTTGAAGCTCAAACATATTTTCGGCGAAAGACGAACTGCATGAAAAGTCACAATCACGTGTTCACTAAATTTTACCAAAAGGTGTAATTAGCAGATTTTGGAACTCACATCTTCAATTACAGACACATAACAACCAGACAGACACACAAACACTTATCTGTCTATTAAGGTGGATAAATTGATATTTTAGAGTATGTTGTTATTATTATTACTCTTCTTTTTAATTTAGTTTTCATATTTGACAATATTTATGGTTAGTATATAAATTTTGGACTTTAATGTTGTTTGAAATAATAAAAATGTCCTTAAGTTTTTTTTTGTTTTTTTTGGTGTTGGTTTTAATCCTCAAGGCGTACATCATAGCAGTCTGTGGTCCTCCCGATGTCGGCCTTCAACCCCAGTCAGTCCCACATTGTGATGGTCACATGATAAAAGCTGCTAAACAACAGACACTGATGGGTGTGGCCATGGGATAAAGGTAAACCAATGGAGCGACAGGGGTGGAGCCTTAACCCATTCTTGACACCCTGTTAATTATTTCTTAAAATTTGGATCTGTTTTCCAGCCTCAGTCATCCTTAGCTCCCGTACCTTTAGATTAAAGTTGTATCTACAAGTCATAAGGTTTACTCAATCGCTACTGATAGATTTTGTTTGTTAACCGAGTTAACATGATTTGTGCTTATGCCCGAGGGTCATAGGAAAACAATCAGGTAATACTATTGTAGAAATTGCCAGAACCGGCCACAGTAATAAATCATTCATTATTATCATTATTATTTCACGGGGTCTCCTATATTTTCTGACACTTGCAAGGCCCTTCAAGGTTTCTTTTGATCGGCGCAGCTCCACATACTAATTGCATTCAGACTGCACTACCTTCTCCTACACCACTTTTCTCAACATTTATGACCCCATGTCCCAGCTTTGCCCATTTAAGTTCACTGTCAGCAATTGAAAACCGCTCCCTTGGTGAGACGAGCCATATCAGGGCGTCCCCTGGTGAAACAAGCTCACTTAGAAATGGGGAAACATCATGGTCAATCACTTAGGTGACCCTCACAACTCACTCATGGACCAACCATGACAACCTGCAACCCATCAGCAATGGAATCCAGTGGTTGAGAAACACTGGCTTAGGCAACCCACTTGTGATCTCATCAACATCAAGTGCAAAGTTATAGGATGTTTCTGCATATTTACTGTGCATTCAGAAGCTCTGCTTTATTTACATACCTTTGAAACACAAAGAGTAGAACGGGTGTTAGAATATAAAGTTGCATGTCAACGGCCAGATACCAGGACCAGGGAATGCACTAGAAACAACAAAACAGAATTAATTATAATGCAATACTTTATATACGACAGATTTACTGTACAAATACCTTTAATTTGAAGAGACAACCAAGAAGCTCGTAATGATCTTAAAATTAGATGTTGAAACTATGTATTTGTACCTGTGGCATCAATCACCTGAAAACTACTGAAGATACTGATTTCAAATTTAGTGACCATATTTAAGAAGTCTCCACACAACACAATGGCAAGTCTGGGCAAAATGGAAATATCCAAAGGAAGCTGAAGCCAGCCAGACATTGTCAAAAGAGAGCAGATAGAGTGAGATCGCTACAGAGCTCTTTCAAGGTGTTTATTGGTATTCTGTCTATGCTGGACCTAAGGGAGTTTTTTTGGAAGGGCCTGAAGTTGAAACTTAACTGAGAATCGAGCCTAAGTTGATAGCCAAAAAATCAATCCTCATCAAACCAAGAATCATAGCTCCAAAATCGTCATCGAAATAACTATCGCAAAGTTTCTGTTAACTAACACTCACTACAAAGTACAAAGTCTTTGTTTTCAATCCAATCTCCAATTACCCAGAAATCCTCAGGACTGACCTTTATGCAGCTCAATCACTGATGTAACACATCACAACCTGATCAGGTTTCCATAGCAACCAGCCCATAAGATACCGGCAACCATTATGAAAACTAGTGAAGTCGGGAAAGACTTGAAAAATATTAACATCTTAAAGAGTGTCTCTGAAAAATATTTACAGAATGGAATTGTACTCTGCCTGTTTTAAAACCTAATTGGAAGGTAAAAGGAGCACAAACATGCAGAAAAATATAATTATAATTCAAACTGTAAATAAAAAATGAAGTTTTGGTTATTAATAGATAAACATCTTTATGAGAACAGAAATAATTTGTTTTTAAAAGAATTCATGTAAACAATGGCACTTCTGTAGGTAAGGGGGCACAGTACCACCAAAAGCTGTGCAAATTAAATAATAATTTTCCTTTTTGAATTCCACAGATTTTTCATCTGTTTATAATAACCGTCGACTTAAGCATTTTTAAAATTTTCCCTCATATGCTGAATGTAATTTCTTATTTTGAAACATACTACTTTTTGTAGTATGTGAAATTGTCTTCATGCCAGGTGCTGCAGGCCTGTTTCCAGTTCAGGGGCCAGCTCCATTGGCCCTGCAGTGTTCCCTTGTGTGTGTGTGTGTGTGTGTGTGTGTGTGTACGCACATGTGCAACTTGAACATTCCAGATTAGTGACAGAGCTTATTCTTGGTGTTAAGATAATGCCTGACCTTTGTTTTTATTTAATTGTGTGTTTCCATTGCTTGTTTGAGCCTGTACCAGTCAAGCCAGCAAAGGGGTTTGACAAGTCCAGTACCATTTACTCTCTTAACATTAGCGAAATTATTCTAGAAAAAAAAGAATGGCCAATAACAGGACTGCATCAAACACAAGACATCTGATCAAAATGAGGCTGAGGGGCATCTTAGCCGGCTTCTCAATGCTAAAGAGGACTGCCTGACTGTGTTAAATTTTTAAAAGCCACTAAGAAAACCTTAGGAATTCTCCATTCACTTTGTGGAAGAGAAGCCAGCAGGATGATGTCTCTGGCTGCTTCAGAGAAGCATAGGATTTTAGTATGGAAAGAACGGGTATTTAAAAAATGATTAGTCTTTTAATTTTCTTGCCAGCTATGCAGTGGTTGATTGCTGTTACTAGACAGCCCCCATGGTCTTCTGTTTGTGTGGTGTGTGTAGTTTGTGTGTTCATTCCATGGTATTGTGGCTTGTCCATTTTTACTTTCGGGTCTTTAGTTCTAATTCTGAGGTGTCACTTTTTTAAATGAGGCCATTCATAACCAATTTATTTTCCAGAGCAGCCAGTGGTGGCAGGACTCACTCAGTTTACTTAACATTTAAATCTAAATAACTCCGTTATGTCAGATAATAACAACGTCTGAGAGTATCACAACCTCACTGTTGATTGATGTTTCATGATGTGAACTTGCATATCTTGGTAGTCATTAGCCAAGGTGGGACTGGCTTACTCAGACTTAGTTCCTCCTACTCCATTCGGCGCATAGGGCAGCAAGTTTCCTCCAGTGAATTCGATCAGTCGTGACAGTTACAGCTTCATTCCGTTCAGAGTCAGCAGTTTGTAGATCTTTGTGGCAAGTGGTATGCCAGGTATTGAATAGCTGTTCTTGTTTCGGCTTCCCACTTCTGCGTGTCCAGGAGCCTCATGTATAAATGGTGCATATGCAGAAAAATGTGGCGTATACCCGTTTCCACACTCACTTCGAGATGTATAAAAACTAAACTTGGCGTAAAGCACCATACATTTTTATGCCAGGGTCCCCCCCATTTTCATGTTTCTGCTCAGTTTTGCAAACTGGTGGTACCCAGCATCAAAGCAGTGCTACTGTTTCTGTGGTCAACTACACACACATTACTATTGCAACAGCACTGGACAAGTTACATAAGCCTGGGATGAATGACCAAAAGAATGAGCTGGCATCCTATATAGCTGGAGAAACTATGAAAACTGCAGCTCTGCAGAGTTACAGGTGCTTTTCCTGACTAGTACAGTAAAAGGCAAGTAGTCTTTTTAAGGATAGCGAGTCACCTCAAAGTAAAGAGCAGAGAATCGATCCATTTTGGAGCTCGGCTCCAATGTTACACTATAAAGACCCTTTCAGAGAATTATTTTGCTTATGTAAGTAGAAAGCATTTTTAAGCTATTAATGTGCTGCTGTATAGTGCACAGAAAGTGTGTCGCATTGTGCAAGAACATAGCGTGCTGCATATATAATGTTGCACACAATCGTGCCTTGCCCATAGGTGAAGTGTTGGGGTATGATGAACCTGACCCTGACCCACCAAATGATCAGCCAGATCAGACAGCGTTACAACTTCGTTTGAATGTAGTTAGCAGAATGTAAAAACAGGTAATCAGATGCAGCATTTATTTGTTAACCAATTCATTTAAACTATGGTCAACATCACATAGTACAGCTCTTATATTCCTTAGTTCATTGGCCACATTTCTTACAGCATCCAGTAGTGCATTTTGTGACTCAGAACAGTATATTTCAGTACACAACCAGATGGTCTCCCAGCGGTTTCTGAGGTAGAGGCATGTGTGCAGACAACACTCGAACACGTGCTTGGCACTGCAGCACCATCATGTCATTGGCACAGAGGTCAACTTTTGTAATATTGTCTGAAACAGAATAAACAGACTGTGGGCTGTGACTCACTTTTCATTTCGACTTTGATATCTGACCACTTCTTTTTTCTTTCGGGCACTGTGCCACTTTCTGAACTTGAACTTTCAAATATCTCTGCCATGCTTTTGTTGTTTGTACCACTACGTAAGCCAACAAATAGTTTGCTTTTACTTGCCTAAGCTTCACATTTGCTGAAATTCTTTTTTGTTTAACATGTTTTTTCCATTGCCTTTTAACCAAACACTGAATGGACGGTGATATTTATTTTGATTTGCATATTAAAATATTCAAAATTCTGGGAAGAGTCAGGTGGGACTGTAGGTGTGTGCACATGCGTTAAATTTCACGTTCATTGGGATTTGTAAAGTGCATGGAACTGTGTGTATGCACAGATTTTTGCATTAGAATCTTTTTGTGCAAACACACATTTCCAATTTTGTCTTACGCCATGTTTTAGTGTGAATTCTATGCACGGCGTTATACATGAGGCCTCTGGTCATTGCAAATCATGGGTAGCTGATGGACAGTTTGACAATTTGTGTGATTGAGTCTTACAGCTTTGGTAGGAGAAGCCAAGTATGCACTATAAGCATCTTGGATGTAATAAATTGAGTCACTTGGCTGTGATCTTGGTTGCTTGACACATCTTGCTGGTGTAGAGGTAGTTGGTAATACAATGCTGTTGTAGAACTATATTTTGCTAGCACAATTGATTGATGCCATTGACCAGAGTCGGCACATGCATTTTTGCCTCCTCCTTATACAAAACTTAGATAAATGAAAAATTGTGTGAAAGCAATGAACAAAGAATGTGAAGGATTTCGATATTTTGATAGAAGTTTTCATGAATACTGATAGCAAAATTAAGAGAGGTATTTTTGTTGGTCCAAAAATTGGCCATATCATCAATAACAAGAATTTTGTGGATCTGCTTGTGGGGCAGGAGGAAACCATGTAGAACGCATTCAAGGATGTGGTGAGAATTTCCTTGCCAACTACAGAGCACCAAACAATGTCCAATTTGTTGACACCACGCTTCAAGTATACAAAACCATGAAGTGCCGTATGTCACTAGAGATTCATTTTCTGGATTCACACTTGAAGTTCTTCTTTGCTAATCTTGGTTCAGTCAATGATAACATGGTGTAAGGTTTCACCAGGACATTGCAAAAATGAAAAAGCTGAATCAGGGCAAGTGGAATCCATCAGTGTTTGGCTACTATTGTTGGACAGTGAAATGAGAAGCATCAGATGCTGAGTACAAGTAAAAATCAGCAGCAAAACATGTCATCTACAGTATCTATCTCATCTTCCAAACCACAAAAACATTTTTTGATTCAACTCTGCTGAACTAATGCAATATGTCAACATCACTAAGCAATTACACATCTGACATTCAATAAAAGTTAATTTGATGTTTTTCCAAACTACTACGTAATACAGACCATATGAAATTATATTTGCATTCACCTTGAAGTTGTCTATCATAATCACCCACATTTTTTATTAAACAAAACTTTTGAAAAAAATTGTTACCAGTGATATCAATTCTCAAGAACAAATCTAAAGCAAAAGACTATCAAAATATGTTTAAATTATTCTTAGTAATCTAACAAAGAAGTGGTTTCATTTCATAGCGAATCCACAATTTGGATGGCAGAAGTTGTGTGCCACCATCTTATATAGGCAGGAAGAAATGACATACAGTAATATGTAATGTGACTTCCATGTCATACGGCTGGCAACTGTAAGCTATGTGATCAGAGCCAGGCAATATACAGCACAACATGGCAGTGACCGACTTGCCACAAAAAAACAAATGGTGTTGCTATAAGAAAGATAAAATATTTCAAAACTCCCAAAACCAAAACGTACAAACACAAAATGCAGAAAAGGTCAGGTCAGGTTAGGGAGCATGCATTGATACAGCATGTTGCCACAGCCATCACACAAAGAAACAGCTTGGTATCCTGGTTGGCAAACCCCAAGGCAGACACACGGTCCATAATAACCATCTATCTGCCACAGACAGGTGTTATGTGGCAGCCCCCTTGGCCTGGTCCAGCCGCTAAGGTCTTCAACAATGAGAATCCTGTGAGCCAGATCACCCTTGGAGAATTGAGCCATAACTGATGCTCCCTGACAATGCAGGTAATGTGCCTCATTTGGGACTCCGTGAGCAACCACTTATTCAAACCAGTGTTACCCAAGGTTTCTCCAAAGACACACAGTACCAAAGGAGTCCAGTCTTCATCTCAGATCACTGGATAGTGTCCATGTCTTGCAAAACATAAAGCAAAACAGGAAGCACCAGGACTCTAAAGACTTAGACCTTCATCCCATTGCAGAGATATCAACGCCACCACACACCCCATTCCAGTGATCTCATGACCCCCCATGCCCTCCCAATCTGTGTAGTGACTTCACAGGAAGAGTCACCAGAGACATGAATCTCACTGCCGAGGTAAGTAAACCTCTCGACAAGGTCGACACTCCCTCCGCAGACAGACACACTACTGATGGCAGTGACCAAGAGGTTATTAAAGGCCTGGATCTTGGTTTTTATCACGGCACTCGCAAGTCCAGACACTCAGACTCCTACACTTGCGGGGGAGAATAGCAAACTACAGTCGAGTCATTGGAAAGAGTGTAAAGAATTAAAAAAAATACTTACAATCTCACTGGACTCAAAGAAGTTGTTTATTAGCAAGAGATTTGTCCACCAGCGACGTTTGCAGTTCTCAGTTTGCATCTCTGCAAAGATCCAGAAGGAGCCTTTTGGCATGACAGGCAGAAGACCAACACACAGACACACGGTGTACAGGTGGAGGGGCTGAATTCTGAAAGAGACGACAGGGCAGTGTCAGCACTGGATGGTCAGCACTACCGAGCACTTAAACATTCAAAATTGGGAGGGGACATTTGTGGCCCTTTGGTGCAATATTCGCACTCTGTTTTCCAACACTGCTTTTATATTACAACATCACAGGAAGCCAAATCTGATTTTGGGAGCATATGGCACTAGGCAGAAATCCATTGTGGTTGGGGCACCAGTCCACCACAGGGCCCACTGACTCAGTCACCAGGTCACTTGTGTGGGAGCAGAGTGCAGTTAATGGTTAAATTAAAATACACATCTTCAGGATGAGTTTCAGGAAACTTAAAAATGTCACATTATACCAGCTCTGAACCCCAACCAGTGCCAGCTGCTGTGTCACCACAACCCTAATTTTAGTCAAAGCTGCCAGTGTCAGTGACTGCAATTTATAAAGTACCACACTCTGCACAGGTGACAACTGTGCCGATGTCTGAACCCAAGAGTTTAGAACTGAGCTACATGTGGGGCTGACTCTACCAGTTAGGTAAATTAGGCAGTCCCCTTTATTGGCAAAATTTGTTTCGGGTTTGTTTTTTTAAAACAGTGCCAACTAGGACTTGCAAACACTCAGATTCCATACAACTGTTCGGTTATGCTCTGTTATTTTATTTTCTACGCATGGTCTTCTAAATTCCAAATTTGCACCATAGTTAACTTCTGTACGTACGCTTCTTCATTTTCTTCAGTTGCAGGTTTGTAGTATTAATTTTGTTTTGATGGGCGCTGACCTGTCATAAATGGTCTACAACATACTGTAGTTAATAATCCAACAATAACACAAATGACAACAATAATGATAATAATAATTCTAATCCTCAAACTGGTGTAGCATGAAAGACACAGACACAACTGAATAACGCTACATGATTAAAACAGCAATTGGATTGCAGCTCTTGAGTGCATCGCTAAAGACTGATTTAGATCATCTTGTACATGGGCTTAGATTAAAACTTGCATTAAAAGTCAGCAAATATTGTTCTCTGTTATTTGCCACCGTCTTTTGGTAGGCTTAGATCTTCTCTGTAGTCCACCTGTCACTGGTAACGCTCTCTGAAGTTGGGCACTGATTGGATAGTTATAGTATTTACATACATGAGGATACAGTAAATAGGAATTATGGGTAAATGCTTACATGCTTTCATTATGCCTTAATTTCATTGAATTTTTGCGATTATTTTAACTCTGTCAGTTTGATTCATTATTTTAAATGAAATTTATATGTTAAGAAGCTGCCTTGTTAATATTATAACTAGATTGTCACCATCATTGTAAGCTACCTGTTGAACTGATAACTTTATTATTCAAAACAATTTTATTTCTTTAGATAAATGTTAATAATAATAATATTAATAATTAAATAAAGTCTGCTAATATAGTCCAATTCCTAACGTGTCTTCTGAAATGTCACCCCTCATGAGTGTATTCTTCTAAGCTGTTGCCATAAGAAATCAGACATCTCCCTTGATGTTCATAAATTGTAAATTCTCTGTTTTATATCCAAGCCCTCCATATTTTGCTTTCCCCAGTCGTAGCTCCTCTCTCACCTCTCCATGTTTGTATGTAGATGTCTGGCATGGTGGGGTGCCATTTACAGCGTTGCCTACACTCTTAAAAAGAACGAGTCTTTAATGGCATTTTATGGTTCTTTACTGGGGTGTTTGGTTCCTTGTAGAACTATTGCTCGACATTCTGGGAAGGGTTCTCTTTATATGAAGTTGGTTCTCCGCAGCAGGACGGAGGCAGATTAAGGAAACCTGGTCTTGGCCTGTGTTATTACATGCAGGAAGAGTCCTTTCAAATTCATGACTTATTGGTATTTCACAATTCTGTTACCATCTACTTACTTTATGGTTATGGTATGGTTTTCATGGTTATTTCCTGTTACAGATCTAAATAAATTAAGGTTATTTCTGGAACCTTCATGTAGAAGGGTCTTTTGGAATCTAAAAAATGTTTCCATTGTGGCACTGCTCTGAAGAACCTCTCTGGCACCTTTATTTGTAAGAGTTTAAGGAAGCAAAAATGTTTGAGGTGGCCCTGGCTGTGTGCTCTTTGGCATATGCAAGTGACGTTCAACTTTTACTACTGAATGCATGTCGACATATTCAGAATTCAGAGTCCAACAAGATGGTCTTACCTTTTATATCGGTTCAACAAGTATTTTACCACAATCCAGAAGATGCCTTTGCCCTTTGAGTTTTTAATCAACGTCAATAAAGACTGCACACTTAGTAGCCCCCTGTAAAATATGACAAGTAATTAACACTTGGAGATTTATGAACGGGATGGCGTTGTACAAAAATTAAGATCAGTCTGAATGCTGCTGGCCTCTTCAACTCCTCATTCTGAGGCATCTCTTTAAATAATCCAACAGAACAGCCCCATATTCATTCTGTTGTCTTTAATACATAAGAGCAGGTATAAGCCAATCCCTGTACAGCTTTTAATTAGGTTTGTCATGTGTTTTAAGATTAAAAGTAATATTAAAAATGTTTTTCCTTTCATTTCATTTTATCAAATAGGGAATTCAAGTGATAGGAAGTGAGCAGCCATGGAAGAGTGGCGCTATATTCACCTGTAGTGGAGGAATGTTTTAGAAAAAAGTTTTAAAAATAAAGGTATTGTGATATATGACAATGAATAAATAAATAAAAACAATCTATCTGTCCATCTATTTTCTAAACCTGGTAATCCAAAGCCGGATAGTGGAGAAGCTGAAGTCTGTTATAGCAAACACACAAGACAGGAACAGTCCCTGGACAGGTCGCCAGTCCATAGTGCGGTGAACATACGCACACACACACACACACACACACACACACACACACACACACATGCACACACACACACACACACACGCACACACACGCACACAGGAAGAACATGGAAACTCCATGCAGTTCACTGTGTTTTTATTTATTTATTTATTGTCATATTTCACAATATGCTTATTTATTATTACTATGACACTGACACCTTTATCCAAGTGACTTATAACATTTAAAATACAATTGTTTACATTTCTGTTTGTTTTTCCTCAGTAGCTGGATTTGGACCTAGGAACACTGTCTGCCAATTTGTATTTTAATCTATTTACTTAATTTTGTCCAAAATATTTCTCTATACTGGACATCTCAAACACATGTATATATTTAGAATATAACTGTTAAAGTATAAAGTAATAAAATGATATGATAATTGTCATACATACATTCATACATATACAAACCTGCAGATAAGCATACTCAGTTATGCACACAGACATTACATTTTTAATGTAAAATTTTTAGTGCTGATAAACAATGATATTGCAAAATGGTGTAAAATAAGGCCAGAGAGCAATTACAAAAAAGACAAAAAAACTCAAAAAAACAAAACTCCAGTAGAAAAATATATTTGTGGGGACCCCAATCCTTAGGAAAGGAAAACATTAAAATGTTACAAATATGATGGATTACTAGAAACGAATGGCTGAAATATGTAAAAAGGAGCACAACGAACAGAACATGAATGCACTATAAAGTTGTTTTGTAACACAGTAAAATATAAAAGAATGTCAATAATCCAGCCTAGATGAGGTGTTTTACCAGCACACATTTCAATCTGGGGCCTATGTAGGCCGAAGCCTACCTGTGGGGTTTGGGGTCAGACTACCTGGAGTGAGGCCAATGGTTAGACTGACCAGTGAAGATTCTGGACTGGTTTTTGTTTTTTTAGACGCTTTAGAACGTTTTTGCTTTTCAAGTGCACTCATATCATAACACTTCATTGGCACCCCAACTCTGATTCTCATTCTGATTCTAGCCTTACATTAGGATCCAAGTGGAAACTGGGAGAATTTATTCAAAAGAGACCCAGAAACACAGGATAGCATTTCATGGAGGTTAACTATAAAAACGACTGAGTGAAGAGCTGGTTTTTACACATATGGCTCTGCAGTATTTTCTTATTGTGGGAATTTTTAGGAGTTGCCGTTTATGATCCCGCACTTTTCCATCTCCATTCTCTTCTTGTGTATTTTTGATTATAGTTTTCAAAGAAATGGAGGTTGCTTGATATGCACAAATCTCTCTGTTATAAAAGGAAATCCTAAATCGAGACTTTCTCAGAGATAATTTCAACTCCAGCGAGAGATAAATTCAGGTCCTGCGAGATGAGACTTTTTGTCAAGAGATTTTGGCAAGTCTCATCTTCCTATCAAACATTTACAACCACACCCAAGGTCCACTCACTTCTCATTTGTGTGAATGCTATTGTCAGACACACTTCCTGCACTCTCAGCTCCAAGTGGGGTTAGAAATAAAAGAGTAGAAGACAAAGTAGAACGTCGCAAAGAGGTTCAAAAACGTTGCTGCGATACACATGCAGAGCAGGTTAGAGATTATGAAAGTACTAAAATTCGAAAGTCTCAAAAAACTGATAGTAAAGATTGCATTAGCACTAAGAAATGGAAATTATTACTCGGTGAAATAACAGAACAGCGAAAAGAGATTGAATATATTAACATAGGTGATATGACAGAACTATGTAGATAATATTCGGCTTTAAACTTTAAGTCAGAGACTTGTAGATCGTCTCATTCGTGTTGGGAAAAGTAGTGTTTCTTCCTAATGAAGAGGCGTATCCGCAAGAATTAAAAGATTTGTTGTTTTGTGAAAGTGAAATCGACATATGCGAGTCGTGAAGTGGCTGGTGCATAGCGCCCGCCTGGGGGTTGGTGAGTGAAGTGAGCAGGGGTCAGAGCCCCCTAGTCATAAGTAAAGATTAAACTACTTTTAGTGTAAATAAAAAAAGCAAAGAGAACCCATTGGTAGGATAGCACTGCTTAAATATACTGTGACCACCACATGGAATTTTTGAGTATGTTAATTATCAGTTTATGTTTTGTATATTTAAATGAGATTAGAGTTAAGCATCGGGTTATAACTCAGAGAATTCAGGTGAGAAATGTGACTTTGAATTGTACCATTAGATCTTTTAAGAATTTCCAACTGGAAACTCTTATTTCCCATAGCACATTAGACACGACAACAAGGAGGAATGGCTGATGTGCCAGTGCCATTGCATGAATTTTACAGGCTGATGCAACTCATCCAGTCCCCAGTAAGTAAGTTGTTTTGGCACATTGTTTTGTTAAAGCAACTTGAAGCATTTGATACTAATCTATAGAGTTTAAACAATTGTGCCATGGCTATTTCTATTTTCCGTACTGTAGATAGATAGATAGATAGATAGATAGATAGATAGATAGATAGATAGATAGATAGATAGATAGATAGATAGATAGATAGATAGATAGATACTTTATTAATCCCGGGGGAAATTCATATACTCCAGCAGCAGCATACCGATACAAAAAAACAATATTAATTAAAAATTGATAAAAACACAGTGCAAGTTAATAAATGCAAGGTGGAGAGTGTGAGGCAGGTATAACAGTCAATGTCATTGTATAATGTTAACGTTTACCCCCCATGGAATTGAAGAGTCGCATAGTGTGGGGGAGGAATGATCTCCTCAGTCTGTCAGTGGAGCAGGATGGTGACAGCAGTCTGTCGCTGAAGCTGCTCCTCTGTCTGGAGATGATATTGTATACTGTATACGGTATATATGTATATGTGTACACAGGCAATTCTCAAAAAATATAGGTGGCTTTTGATTGGCTCTTGAGGCAGATTAATGTGAATGTTTGGCACATACCCTCAGAATAATAACTCTGCAAAGAAATAAAATGTAACCATCCCAAGTTGAAAATAAAAGGGTGCTGCTAAAGTGCAAATTGGGGATGTTGGAGAGACACACACAAGAAGATGAGGTCTCCCTGAGGTCAGCTGAGATTGTGTTAAGAATAATAATATAATAATAATAATAATTCTTTATATTTATACAGTACTATTGACGCTACTTAATGTGCCACTTCAACCACCACTAATGTGTAGCATCCATCTGCATGATGTGATGGCAGCCATTTTGTCCCAGTACACTCACCACACATTAACTGTTAGGTAGTGAAGTGGTGAGAGAGAGAGCCAATTAGATACAGGGGATGATTAGGGGGCAAGAATGGCTAGGCTGTGGTGGGCACTTTAGCCTGGACATCGGTATATACCCTTCTCTTTACAAAGGATGCCCAGGGATCTTAAATGACCACAGAGAGTCAAGACCTCGGTTTTACATTTCATCCAAAGGACAGTGCCATCTTTACAGCACACTATCCCCATCACTGCACTGGGGCGTTGGAATCCACATTCAGACCACAGGGTAAGCACCCCCTGCTGGCCTCACCCACACCTCTTCCAGTAGCAATCCAAGCTTTCCTGAGATGGTCTCCCATACATGTACTGGTTGGGCCAGAACATGCTTAGCTTCACGTGGATGACCTTTTATGAAGTGCATGTGGTATGGTCCCTGTTCTCCTGAGTCAAATTAATTATAATCTGCTCCTTATCATTTATTTTCTATTTGAATGAAGTAAATATGTAGAATGGATGGGTCAGGTGATCTACTCCTACGCAAAATAAACAAATGACAGCAGAAATGCACTTTTGTGTCAGATATACATTACAGTGTCACTGCAAAATATACTTCCTCATGGCTTACCTACCCAATAAGCAGAAAGGTGTCCACTGCTAAGTATGCTGGTCCACCTATGGTCAGGATGTTCAATGGATTTCGAGTAACACTGTTTTTCCAGCGGTTGGAATTATCTGCAAGAAAAGAAAGCAGCAAGATATAGAAACTCACAGAACTACTGCCTGATGGTGAGCACTCTGCTCTTCTGGTTTCTTCCGGAGGATTCTGCCATAGAGTTTAATCAAGACAAGGAGGAAGTTCAAACAATTTCCGGCTTTTAAGATCTTCAGAGAACCTTCAGGATCCACACTCAGGTCCTCCACCATGCCTACCTTTACTATTGTGTGGGCTACACATTAAGCTTTTTCATTGATGCTTGACAAGACTGCATCTTGTTTTGAGTTCTGTACCCTGGATTTTCGCTATTAGTCTGTAATTTCCATGTTTCACAAAATTGTGGCAATGAAAACATGCACTATAATGTGAATATCAGAAAGTAAAGATCTAGGAACCTCCTATCATTTCAAGGTTGCAGGAAGGCAGAGACCACCCCATCATCATCTATGGAAAGTAGCAATCATCTCTTCTAAAGAGCAAATAGACCATACCTATACTGTGCCAAATGAGACCTGCCAAAGCCAGTCTCTTTAAGCCATGTGGCACTGATGGTAGCCACTCCACCACCACGGTACCCTCAACGATTAGCCTAAAAACATGGCTGGTGCCTGCTTAACCCTGAGTGTTGATTTAGAACATCTGCAACAAGAACAAGCCATTCACTTCAACAAGTTTTCCAATTCTATCCACCTAATTCCTCCACTACTTAGTAGCTTATTCCGTGTGCCTATGGTTCTAACATTTCTATCTTTTGTGCAAATTCAGGCCTTAACAAGGTTAGATAGATAGATAGATAGATAGATAGATAGATAGATAGATAGATAGATAGATAGATAGATAGATAGATAGATAGATAGATAGATAGATAGATAGATAGATTTCAACTTCTTCCAAGTTCACTGCTTATCCAAAAGACAGTCGAGATGAGTTGATGCTCAAGTTTCTGATGACATCAGCATATCATTAATTTAAAATCCATTTATAAATTTCTCATAACAAGCCAGAGGCCAGATCACATCGAATCTTTCTTCTCTGGACTTTCTCTAGTGCTGCTACATCTTTTTTGTAATATGGGGACCAAAATTGCACACAGCTCTCCAGATGAGGGCTCACCAGTGAGTTATACACGGTAACTTGATCATAAGCTCCCTTGACTTGTAGTCTCCACACTATGCTATGTAACCGAACACCCTATTAGCCTTGTTGATTGCTTCTGTGCTCCTTCTTGATGTGGACGACACTACGATTCCTAAATCTTTCCCATAAGGTGTACTTTCAATTTTCAGACCTCCCATTGTGTACTCAGTTCTAACATTATTACTTTCTACGTGTGATACTTTACATTTACTGACATTAAATTTTATCTGCCACAAATCTGCCCAAGTCTGAATGTTGTCCAAGTCCCTTTGTATTGATTCAACGGATTTGATATTATCCACGGTTCCACCTTGTTTGGTATCATCTGCAAACTTGTTTAGGTCATTTATCTAAGTATTTAAAACTGGAGCATATCTAATCCACCATTTTCTAATCAGTCCCTAAATAAGAATAGGACAGTAATGGCCTATTAGTCATCTCCATGGCTAAATAAGAAATGTGTTGAAGATAGATAGATAGATAGATAGATAGATAGATAGATAGATAGATAGATAGATAGATAGATAGATAGATAGATAGATAGATAGATAGATAGATAGATAGATAGATACTTTATTAATCCCAAAGGGAAATTCACATACTGAAGTATGTGATTAGATGATCAGTTTCATTGAAAACCTGCTCACCACCTCCACCATCACTGATCTGTAGCCACGTCATGTGAACATTTCAAGGCATTGCTGCCATCATTCAACATTTCCCTTTAGATTTTCAGTTCACTCTACCTAAATTAATCATAGACCAGATCTGGATGGTGTGTCCTGAAATAATCCAAAGGAGACTCAGAACTCGAATCCCATTCAAGGTTGAATAGCTTCCTCCAGTGGTTTGGGCACTCAGGACAGCTGGCGCTGTATTTTGTAGAGATATGGTTGCGATGAAGTGATCCAAGAAGCCCTTCTCTCCTAAATGAAATTAAAACAAACAATATTATAATGAAACAGGAAAACATGGAAGAAATTTTAAAAAACAAACAGAAAGAAATACATAAATACAAAGTAGGAGAAAGGATGAGAGCTTCCCGTACTTAAAACACTTAACCGTATCTGTGATTTGATTCTTAAAAGAACAACATTTGCTGCTTCCATGACATGGCTTGCCATGCTGAATTACTCACTAAGTGAAGCATAGACAAATGTATGTGTTTTTAAATGATAATGCATTAGTGTGGATGGGGCCTAAGAAAGCACAGAAAACTCACTGACACAATGTCACATTGTACTGTTGACCACTTTTTGGAAATTATACTGTCAGAACAGTCCATGCATGCAGTTACTTGCTTCAAATGTCAGAGTTATCATTTGTTCCAAATCTGTTGAAAGTCTGATGATAATTTCCTGGTGATGCCCTTTAACTTCTCAACATTGTGTCTCTGTAAAACACTTGGTGGATTTGATTGAGTTTTAATAAATAGATGTTAAGATGCAATTAAAAGGCCCAAAACTTTCTAATTATCCCCTACTATTGCCACTAAGATATAATAACAGTGTGAGAAGTATTGGTGATTGTGAAAGAACAGACTTCATAATCTAAGGACCAAGAAATGGGGAGTGCCAGGAACAAGTTAAGGTCATTGTCAAAAAGTCAAGAATTTATTTTAAACCAAGTCCAACTCGTGAGACCAAACTCAGAGAAAAAAAAGGTGGTAACAAGAAGGTCAAAATCGAGAAGAATTACATATAAACCAAATCTCAATGAAAGAAGAAAATCAAGTATTGTACCCAGGAGATGCAATAATAAGCTGCAAACTACATTTTTAAAGAAGAATCTGTATACTTGGACAAGTGCAGGCCTCTGACCTTTATAATACAACAGCAATGGCGTCATGTGCCACACACTCCCAGTCATTCTGTCCACCAACCTCATGGCAACCATGACACAAAATGGTGGCGCACAAATCAAAAACAAAATAATGTCACTGGAGAACATCTTCTGTTTTAAACATTATCTAAAAACACATCAAAGCAAAAAATAATAATAACCTCAAAAACCTCAAATAGAGAGCTTAACTTTTTTTGAAATGACTGTAAAAAGTTAAATCATGATGGCGATTGATTCACCACCTGTCAAGCAGAGTTTTACAGATGTCAGAGGCAAATGAAGGACAAGCTTAAATGTGACCTGCACTCATACTGCATATGCATTGAGGGAGCCTGAATTCTTGACCAAGAAACACGGACCCCAAAAACATTTATTTCCTAAGGAGAACCCCTGGGTAATTACAATCATCATTGTACATGTGAGACTCCATGTTGAATCACCCACACACGCTCATGGTAAGTAGGACCCAGAGGACCATGAAAGAAAAAACAAAGAATTGAATCTGGATGTATGAAAAGAAGATGACTTGACTCACGGACACCTTGGCTTCTTCTTTCTTGATTTGTGATATTGGAGGCTTTAGAAGATTCATCTTCATGACTATAGCTGTTTGCCAGTCGGAGATGTACGTTGTTGAGCTGGAAAGTGCCGTAATGGTTTTCATCAAATTCACCAGGAGGAGCAGGGCTGGCATCCTCCGATTTTGGAGATTTCCATTTAAGGACCGCCACATAGAGAGTCGCTGATAGGGGCAAAGCAGCGAGGATAAGACAGATAAGCCTGAAAAGATAACTTGAGAGAATCAGTCAACACCGTGATGGGAATCAAAAATACACGAATCAGGTAAGAACGTAATGAAATAAGAACTAAACAAAGTTAGTCTGCAAGTAGGAATGCTCAAATGGTTCTCTCTGGCTGGCAAAAAGATCTTGAGATGGCTTGGAATCTGTCTGATTCAGAGACCCTCAGATTTGGTCCTGGAGGCTTTCAGTGGCTGTATGTAGGTGTTGTTCCAACGCCAGTTTCTGAATCAACATTTTTGCATTTCATTTTAGGTTAAGTTACCCAACTCCTATTTGTTTCTTTAAGTCCCAAAGAGCTGTAGTCAGTGTTTTTAAATTGCATGTTGCCAACTACAAATGAGATGCAAATGACCAAGGAACCTGCAATTGATCAACTAACTGAGTCCAATTTACACTGGCAGGTGGGCATCATGAAGTGTCTGGTTTAATAACATTTTTAGAAACAAATGGAAGAGGAAAAAAGTTAAGGACTGAGAATTGCTAATCTACTTCATAAATCATTTGGGTGGTACTCTTGGAAAAAAAACTCTAGAATATATGAGCAGTCTAAAGTGTCAGAATGAAAGGCACTCATAAGTGACATTTGGTAAAGAAATGGCTAGTAATTAATAAACTGCTGCCACTGTGACCCCCTAAAAGGAGGCCTGAGGACCCCTGCTATAAATCGTCAAATCAGAAGTCCAGTAGATGTCTTAGAGAAACCACCATAAGAACAAGGAATTTGGGCACACCTGGGAGGCTGGTGACAGGGTGACAGTCTCCTTCCAGTGACACTTATCAAGAACCACATGAAGAGGCCAGAAAAGAGCTGGCATTCTACATAAGAAACTTCTCCAGGTACTCTTATGGAGGACCTCAAATGTTGACATTCAATCTAAAGAATGGCTTTAGAACAACAATGTTAATGACCTGGATAGGCCAAGTCAGTGTGAGAATTTATTGCTGGACTTGAAAAGGTTTGTTCACTCACAAACACCAGGACACCTGACAACTTGAGCAGTTTTGCAAAGAAGATTCAGGAAAAATTTCATTATCAGAATGTGCAAAGCTGATAGACAAACCACGGCTGATGCGTCTACTAAATACTGACTTGAAGATGGTGAATACCTACAATATGCGATCAATCGTTTTGTGTTTTCTGGATGTAGTTCATTTAGATCAATTTGCAGAGATCTGTTTTGTCTTTGACATTAAAGTTTTTTTTTTTCTTTTTTTGCCGATCAGTGTCAAGAAAGCCAAAATGTGATTCAAAATTGTGAAATAACAAAATGTGAAAACCTCCAAGGGGTGAATACTTTTCTTAGGCCCCTAAGATATTACTGTAATTGCCTGGACAGGCTCTGACTCCACCACTTTAAGCAGGTTATATCAATGGAATGGCTCAGTCAGGTGATGGCCTGGAGCGTTTTAACTCTTTCCATTTTGAAATGTTTACTGCACTCTTGGCTTGTGTTCTACATAGGAATGAATTGAACTGGGCGTCTGGGGGCCACTGTGGCGCAGATTCTATCCCTGCTGTCCCACATCCCCAGCAGCCTGGATTGAAACCCAACAAGGCTGTCTTCTGTATAGAGTTTGCATTGCACATTGCACTGCCCTCCATTACTCCAGTCCTCCTCCTACGTCCCAAAGACACACATGTTAGGTAATTCTGAATTGGCCCTGAGTAAGCAAATAAGTAAGTAAAAAGTGTGGAGGTCTTATGATTGCTATCATGGGCGGACACCCCATTCAGAGTTGGTTCCCACCTTATGCCCTGATGCTCCTGGTTTCATGTCGCCGTGAATTAAATAAGATTATTGAATCAATGGATAGATGGATGAACCTGGAGGAATCACAGTCATAGTCACATAACACATCAAGTATACTTACAAGCACACAATGGCCGATGCGTCAGGGGTGGCCATGTTCTCCAGACATTGAGCTTTGTAAATCCCTTGGGTGTCATTGGGCAGTAACACCGATGGTACAGGAGCTATTAGTGAGGAGCCTTTGTACTGAAATATGTCTAACAAGAAAGAAAGAAATCAACAGAGTTTGTGAGGAGTCAGTGAAACACCGCAGGAGTCTGAGCAAGTAGGCAGGCGCTCACCCACTGTAAAGCCAGTAGGGGGCTGCGTTGTAGCCCTGGTACCAAACATCCATTGCTGTCGGAGGTCTTCTTATCAACTAATTACTTCAACGGAAGTTGATTTGTGCTGCTAATTAAGTGTGTCATGGTAATGACACGGCCTGATCTGAATTTCCCACCACAGTTTTTCGGGAATGCTATTAGCACACCTCATCCCTACATTTGTTTTTACTAACTTCTTTTAAAATATTCTCTTCCAGCTGCTACAGTAGGTTATCATGAACACCTGGAATGAAATTGGCTGCCCCACTCAAATTGTAAAGTGATGGCTGGTTAGGAAAAATAAAAATCGTAGCTAAGAATCCCGCCGCCCGTGTAAAGACGGCTGTCATATCAGATGGGTGCACGGTGCTTACTGGGCTCTTAGTTCAAAAGAAGAATGAGAAATTGGATAAATAACTGGTATGCGTACATGCTTCTAGGTATACATGTAACTTGCATGCTTAGGTACTTATTGAACATATACTTATGTAACTTCTTACGGAATTAAAAGCAGAAAACACTTGCTTGTGCGCATCATTTTGAGTAACCCCTCAGTCTTCATTGGGTATCAGTGCTCCTTGCTCTTCTGTATGAAGAACCTTAACTTTAGCTTTTGAGGTTGCTCTAGAATTATTAACACATGCTTGGCTAGGTGTAAAAACAATAAATTAATACTAAAAATATCTGACCAAAGGAGATTTTGGAAATTGCACACATGCCTACGCAGTGAAATGTAGTCTGGAAATGAATGCAGGAATTCGGAGCTAAAGATGACTGAGTGTCACTCCTATGTTGTCCAAATTGGAGCTTCACGTCTGTGTTCCTTACTATCGCCATATTTACTGCATTCATTTCCACATGTTGTGAGGCTTTGCGATATAGATTGCTTTAGAATACGAGATTCAAATTGTGAAATTTTAAGTGTCATTCATTATCTTTACATAAATATACTGATCTGCCCCAACATTAAAGCCGTTGACCAGTGACATGAATCACATTGATTGTCTCATTACAATGGCACCATCCCAGGAGTGGGATATATTGGACAGCTTGTGAAGAGTCAGTTCTTGAAGGTCAGTTGATGAAAAATGATTGATGAAAAATGAGCAATCGTGAGGATCTGAGTGACTTTGACATGGGCAAAACTGTGATAGATAGACAACCTGGTCAGAGTATCTCCAAAACAGCAGGTCTTGTGGGCTTTTCCTGGTATGTGGTGGTCAGTACCTACCTAAAGTGGTCCAAGGAAGGCCAACCGGTGAATGGATGACAGAGTCATGGGCACCCATGGCTCATTGATGCATGTGGGGGGTGAAGGCTGGCCTGTCTGGTCCAATCCCACAATATAGCTACTATAGCAAAAAATGCTGAAAAACCTAATGATGGCCATGAGGCAAAGGTGTCAGAACATATAGTGCATCGCAGCTTTCTGTGTAGGAGGCTGTGTAACCACCGACTGCTCTGAGTGTTTGTGATGACCCCTGTCCACCACCAAAAGCACCTACAATGGCCACAAAAGCATCACAACTAGACCATGGAGCAACAGAAGAACGTGGCCTGGTCTGCTGAATCATCATGTGGATAGAATAGCCATGTGCATGTGTGCTGTTTACCTGGGGAAGAGATGGCAGCAGGATGCACTATGGGAAAAAAGCAAGCCAGTGGAGGCTGTGTGATGCTCTGGGCAATGTTATTCTGGGAAACTTTGCCATTTAAGTGGATGTTACAGTGACACGTACCACCGATCTAAAGATTGTTGCAGACCACATACATCCTTTCATGGCAATGGTATTCCCTGATGGCAGTGGACTCATTCAGCAGGATAACATGCCCATGCGCCACTGCAAATATTGTTCAGGAATATGCCAAAGAGTTCAAGGCGTTGATTTGGCCTTCAAATTTCTAAGATCTCAAACTGATCAAGCATTTGTGGGATGTGCTGGAGAAACAATTCCAATCCACCTCACAATTTACAAGACTTAAAGGATCTGCTCCTAATGTCTTGGTGCCATCACAGGACACCTTCAAAGGTCCTGTGAAGTCCCTGCCTCGAAGGGTCAAAGCTATACATGGGAACCTACACAATATAGGGCAGGTAGCTTTAACCCTCATCCTACCGACTGAGGTCTTTAGGGACCCCAGGGGTATATAATTTATCATATTTCACAGGTGCTTTTCTTTATCATTCCAGTTTTTTATGGAATTTTTTGTCAAGCAGTTTGTTCCTAAGAATGTCACATCATTGTTTTCTATTTCTGTTTTGATCATTGATTTTTAAAAATACAAATGTCAAAAGCACCCAATCCTGCATATGCAATTTTAAGAAATATAACTATTTATATTCAGTTACTGTTTCTGATTGGTCCTAAGTGAGAGTGTCACACATTATCAAGGAATGTAGGGACACTCTGTTAGTCATTTAAAAGGATACAGACACAGCAGCAGCTAGAGATTTCCACAGCTCCTCTGTTGAAAACGTGAGATACTGCTGTTCCTAAGGTAAGATAAGTTCTGAGTCCATTCTCTTAGCTGAAATTTACTGGAAAATGGACTGACATATGTGGGCACTATAAAGTCAAACAAGCCACATATCCCAGAGGAGATGAAGCCTAACAGTCATAGGGACGTCAACAGTTCACATTTTTGCTTTTATGGGCCAATTACCCTTGTGTCATGTGTTCCAGCAAAAGGAAAAGCCGTACTGGTGCTGTCCTCCATGCACCATGACACCAAGGTTGAAGGTGAAAAGCAAAAACAAGAGATCATACTACACTATAATACAACCAAAAATGGCGTGGATAATCTGGATCATCTGGCCAAAATATTCACAAGCAGTAGAAAAATAAACAGATGGCCGATGGCACTATTTATGAACATGGTGGATGTCGTGGCCATCTCTGCCTTCATCGTCTGGGTGGGGAACTTCCCAGACTGGAAGTCATCAGAACGTGGCAGATGTCACTGGATCTTCCGGAGGCAGCTGGAGCTGAAACTCCTACATTGCAAGCCCCAATCAAAGCAGTATTGACCCTTATGGGAGTGAGTAAAACTCCTCCTGTAGATGTGACTGTCCAACACTTGGGTGGAAAATCTACTCAGAAAAGGTGTCACCTTTGCTCCCGAGACACAGACAGGAAGTCTGTCTTAAAAGATAAAAGAGAAGAATATGTAAATAAAAATTGTTGACGTTTGAATGACTGTGTGTTTATTTCAATTATTTTATATACAAAATATGCAAATTAATTGTAAATTTGCTAAAACAATAATAATAATCTATTTTTTTCTTCAGATGACATTATTTACATACTGTAACTAATAATGCTTTGATAAGAAATAAGTTTTGCTATTATTATTATTTTGCTATAATGATTGTTTCTTATATTAAATTATCCTTGGGGTCCCCAGGGACCCCAGTCAGCAGTTCATGTATGTAAAATATGTTGGTAGGATGAAAGTTAATATTGTGGCTGATTGATTGGTGTATAAGGATACGTTTAGGATCTTAATAATAATAATAATAATAATTTTGCATTTATATAGCGCTTTTCTCACTACTCAAAGCGCTCAGCAATTGCAGGTTAAGGGCCTTGCTCAAGGGCCCAACAGAGCAGAGTCCCTACTGGCATTTACGGGGCATTTACGGGATCTTACCTTAAATCTAATCAGTAAAGGTAAGAGACAGAGGGAGGCTGCATAAATTCACATACGGAGAACTAAACTGAGCGGCGTCCATCTACCAAGATATAACTTGGTCCCTCAGATGAGCCTGAATTTGTTGTGGTGCAGACTCAGTATTGTTCCAGATTATCTGGTCAGAGTAGCTTGGGTCATCTCATATTATGGAGGCCAATGCGTTAAGTTCAGGGGCCTCATGTATAAACAGTACTGTATACGCACAAAAATGTTGCGTACTCCCATTTTCACGTTCACTTCGAGTTGTATAAAAACTAAACTTGGAATAAAGTCACGCACATTTTTACGGCAGGGCCTCCTCTTGCGTACGCATGTTTCTGCTCGGTTTTGCAATCTGGCGGCTCTACTGTTTCTGCAGTCTGCTTTTCTGTTTTAGATTCACATCTATGATGCGGGTTTTATCAAATGTACTGAAATTAATTCACAGTGAGAAATTGGAAAAAATCGAATTCTCACTTAGAGGATCTGCGCAAAACTTTTTAAAAACCTGGCAGGGATCTAATCAATAACATTTTAGAATAAGCATTTAAATGGATTCTCTTCCCTTTTTTGTATTCTATTTCTTTCTTTCTTTATTTTACCTACTATTAAAGTTTTACTCTGTTGGCCTAGCTCTTTTTTATGGGTGGGGGTTGATTTGATTCAAACCTATAGTTTTGTAAAATTTGACTTGCTTGTATGGAATGTTATTTGATCTTAATAAATCCAATGAAATGTTAAAAAATAATAATTCTCTTGATTGTAATCATTCTGTCACAATATAATGGTGCACAGAATGGCCAAACTATTCCAGCTACCATCCCTGCTTTAGAAGACATCACAAATGGAAGAATTAGAGGAGAGATGATGATGACTGGCTTCTAAGTTGATTTCGATTTCCAAGAGCTTCTCCTCTTGGAGCTGTGTGCTGAACTGGTGCCAGTTTTACAAAGTCAGACTTTGCAGAATTGTGCTCTACCTGCTCCATTGCAAGTTCTGCCCACTCTTAGGTTTTTAGCCACAGGAGCTTTTCAATGTGAACTTGCCGACGATCGGGTATTTCACAAACATCACTGAGTTGCGCCATGCCAGCTGTATGGGATGTTATTATCTGCTTATCATCCAGATAGGTAAGATTTCTTTACACTGTGGTTGAACTGGAAAACATAAAAGTGCAATTCACGGTAACGTCTGGTTTTTCAAATGTAATCGGAGCGGTCAGCTGCACGCACATTTCTATTACAACGGTGCTAGACAAGTTACATCAGCCAGGGATGAATCACCCAGAGAATGAGCTGACATTACATCATATATAGCTGGCCAGCCTATAAAAATGGCAGGTGCTTTTCCCAACTAGTGAGGCAACAGGCAAGCAGTCCTTTTATGGACAGCGAGTCACCTCAAAGTAAAGAGCAGAGAATCGATCTATTGTGGCACTCGGTGCCATCGCTACACTATAAAGGCGCCTTCAGAGAATGAATTTGCTTATGTTAATAGAAAGCATTTCCTCTCAAATAATGTGCAAGCATGTACCTGAAGAGATGCTCTATGATGAACCTGACTCACCAAATGGTCAGCCAAGTCAGACACTGTTACAACTTTGTTTGAATGTAATTAGTAAAATGTAAAAACATAATCAGATGCAGCATTTACTTTTTAACTAATTCATTTAATTTGTGATCAGTATTACATAGTACAGCCCTTATATTCCTCAGTTCATTGGCCACATCTCTTACAGCATCCACTATTGCATCTTGTCATTCTAGAACAGCGTCCGTCAGCACACAGCCAGATGTCCTCCCAGCAGTTTCTGAGACAGAGGTGTGTGTGCAGCCAGTGCCCAACAACGTAATCGGCACAGCAGCACCATCACGGCCTCACCATCGTACAGGGATCAGTTTTTGTAATATTGCCTGAAACCGAATAGACAGACAATGGGCTGCGACTCGCCTTTTCACATCCACTGTGATATCTGACCACTGTGCGACTTTCTCAACTTGAACTTTCAAGTGTTTCTGCCATGTTTTCGTTTTTTATATAACTGTGTAAGCTAACAAACAGTACGTTTTTCCTTGCCTCCACTTCACATTCGCTGAAATTCGCTTTTTTTCATGTGGCGTTTCCATTGTTTTTAACCAAACACTGAACAGAAGGTGATATTTATATTGATTTGCATATTAAAATATGCAAAATACTGTACTGGGAACAGTCAGGATGGGGCTGTAGGCGTGTGCATGTGCGTTAAATTTCATGTTCGTTGGGATTTGTAAAGGGGAAGTGCGTGGAACTTGTTGTACACACTGATTTATGCATCTGGATTTTTTTGTGCATATGCAAATTTCCACTTTTGTCCGTACGCCATGCTTTAGTGTGAATTCTACGCACGGTGTTATACATGGAGCCCCAGGTCACTGTCATGTCTGTGGATCCTTTCTAGATCTTTGCTTGCTGTGTAACATGAAGAACTGTCACTAATTTGTGCACAGTGGCAATGAAGTGATGCACTTGATCAGCAAAGATATTCAGATATCCTGTGGTGTTACTCCAGTAATATCGAAGGATGCAAAGCGTATCAAGAAAACTACGCCATTACACCTCTAGCGCAGACAGGATGAACCACATTGTTCCAATCTTGGTACCCCTTCTCACTTTTAATCTTGCTTCACCAAATCATACACTTAATGCAGTGCAGTGAAAGCCACACAAAGTTGGACTCTACAGCTTCCTCTGGTGGTGCCCATGACACCCAACAGGGTTGAGTTACAGAACTCCATACTCCATGATGTCTTGTAGGAAAACCATGGCATTACTGCAAACCATGGGGGCTGCCATCTAGCACGCCAGAGGAGGTAGTGCCCTGTACATGTCCACTCCCCTGGTCCTTCAGTTATGGTGGCGACCTGGCCACCCATCACAACACTATATGGTATCAAGCATCATTGTCAAACCATGAAATATGAAGAAAAAATAAATGTACTTACCAATTATAACAAGTACTTCTACTTCACTCTCTTTGCATGTACTGGGGACACACAGACCAACAATATATTCCATTTTTCCCTGTAGGCAAATCAGTCAAAAACAACATTGTTTTCACAATTTTTTCCCTATTTGGAAACCCCACTTCTATTTCCAGGTCCATGTTTTGGATAAATTAAACCAAAACTAAGCTGACATATGGTAGGTGTGTATGTGTGTGTGTGTGTGTGTGTGTGCATGGCAAGTCAAACTAACCTTTACAGATTTCTGGAAATGAACTACAGAGATTTGAGATCTCAAATGTAATCCTGCATGTCTTGAAATAAGTTCCCGTGCATTTTGAGGTATTTTAAAAGCATTTCAAGATATCTTAAAATAAATCTGGAGGTATTTTGAGAAATCTGAAATGCAATTTAAAAAATCTCAATATGTCCTCCTGCAAAATTGTCTGTGTTTTCAATGGGACTTCCTGTCTGTTTTAAGATACCTCAAAATGGTCTGGATGTTATTTTAAAATATCTGGAAATGTAATCGAGATATCGTAATATGTAATTCTGATATCTTCATGTTTATGTTTCAGATATGTAAACTACATTTTTAGAAATCACATACTTATTTCATGATATCTTGAAATGGGTCTCTGCTCCATTATCCAAAACTGTCTTCTAAGACATCTATCTATCTATCTATCTATCTATCTAATAGTGTTTTTCATATCTGTCTATCTGTTATATAGTGCCTTTCATATCTGTCTATCTATCTATTATATAGTGGCTATCATATCTGTCTATCAATTATATAGTGCCTTTCATATCTGTCTATCTATCTATTATATAGTGGCTATCATATCTGTCTATCAATTATATAGTGCCTTTCATATCTATCTATCTATCTATCTATCTATCTATCTATCTATCTATCTATCTATCTAATAGTGTTTTTCATATCTGTCTATCAATTATATAGTGGCTATCATATCTGTCTATCAATTATATAGTGCCTTTCATATCTGTCTATCTATCTATTATATAGTGGCTATCATATCTGTCTATCAATTATATAGTGCCTTTCATATCTATCTATCTATCTATCTATCTATCTATCTATCTATCTATCTATCTATCTATCTAATAGTGTTTTTCATATCTGTCTATCTATTATATAGTGCCTTTCATATCTATCTATCTATCTATCTATCTATCTATCTATCTATCTATCTATCTATCTATCTATCTATCTATCTATCTATCATATAGTGTTTTTCATATCTGTCTATCAATTATATAGTGCCTTTCATATCTATCTATCTATCTATCTATCTATCTATCTATCTATCTATCTATCTATCTATCTATCTATCTATCTATCTAATAGTGTTTTTTATATCTGTCTATCAATTATATAGTGCCTTTCATATCTATCTATCTATCTATCTATCTATCTATCTATCTATCTATCTATCTATCTAATAGTGTTTTTCATATCTGTCTATCTATTATATAGTGCCTTTCATATCTATCTATCTATCTATCTATCTATCTATCTATCTATCTATCTATCTATCTATCTATCTATCTATCACTTTGAGAAGAGACCTCACCCCAGATGACCTGCAGTCATGTTTATTATAAAGCTCTCCGCTAGACTGATGATGGCCAGCTGCCCAGATACCTGCTTCAGTATGACTTGGCAATACTGGCCTTTAAAATCACCAGCATCGGCTGACAGGCATTCACTCAGCGATCCCAGGCGGTTCATGTTTCCTCCTGTGAAGTCACTTCCCATTTTCCCGAAGGCATCATACACTGCAAGGAAAAATGAGCAGAGTTAGTTGCATTATGGCCTGTATAGTGCCTTTTATTAAGGACACTATCACTGAGGGCTTGGCCGAATGAAACATTGACAGTGTGACAGCAATGTAAAAAGGCAGAAAGGGGGACATGCTGCCCAGGAGAATCGCTGAATTGCTGAATGTTACCAGTAACTCCTAGGTGACCCTACACTGGGAGGGCACCATGTGCAGGTTTGGTTCCAGAAATCTGAATAAGTGGGTCCACAAAATGCATGAATGGATGGAGTTGACTGCTGCTTGTAAGAAGGGCTGGAGTCCTGTCCAGGTTTTGTTCCTGCCTTCCACCTGAAGCTAAAATGGAAGTAAGTGGGTTCAGAAAATGGATGAACACATACAGCAGACAGATGGATTTTTTTCCAGACAAGCTGGAGCATTGATTGGCTAGCCTTTACGATGGTCTAACTGTGAATCAGGTGTTTGCATCAAATCAGCAAACAGCTCTGGAGCTAACAGCCTCATTTCGGGAGGTGAGCGCGGCTGTGTGTTTACAGGCGGTGGCTGTGACTCACAGAAACACGGCTCAGTGACTGAGGGAGGGTGAAGGGAAGTGGAGGCAAAGAGATTGAGATCTGACTGAGCACACATGAGGTAATCAAAAGGGATTTGTGCAGTGACGTGACGTGAAGGAAGAGCACCGCGTGACTTTGGATGGATTAACTGAATGTCTGCTGGTACACAGGAATGTCTTCAGCTGGTGCTGCCCCTTTTTAGTAAATTGTAGCTGGTGTGATGGTCACAGCTACAGGGTCCTGCATGCGGATCCCAGTCTGGACACTGGGACACTGGGTGTGCTGCAGCACAGGAACTCCAAGGCCACCTTTAAGAACCACAGTTTTCTAATTAGGGTCCATACGACAACAGTCTGGTTTTACGCCTAAGAAGTCTACCATCGACCGCATCCTGGCACTGAGGATTCTCATGGAGCGCAAATGTGAATATCGGCAGAGGTTCTTTGCAGCCTTTGTCGATTTTCGCAAAGCGTTCGACTCGGTTGACCGCGCTGCCCTGTGGAACATCCTGAGGGTTTGCGGGATCCCCTCGAGGTTGCTGGATATCATGGCCGGCCTGTCCACTGGTACTGTGAGTGCTGTGCAGAGTGGAGGCAGGACCTCAGCGTTTTTCCCAGTTGATTCTGGGGTTCGTCAGGGGTGTGTTCTTGCTCCTACTCTGTTCAATGCTTGTATGAACTGGGTGTTGGGCAAGTTCATGGAGTCCAGCGGTTGTGGGGCATCTCTTGGTGAAGAAAGGTTCATGGATCTTGACGATGCTGTGATCTTTGCGGAGTCAATGGAGGCTCAGATCGGGCGCTCGAGAGACTGAGCGAGGAGTCTGAGTGTCTGGGCTTGCGAGTGTCCTGGATAAAAACCAAGATCCAGGCCTTTAATGACCTCTTGGGCACGGAGCATGGGAGGCAGTCAGTGGGCTTCGCTGAGCGTGATACGCTTGAATAAGGGTTAATGGATGCGCTAACACCTTTTCTCTCTCCCCTCCAGACCCTCCCAACAGAAGCCTGCCTAACTCCACCTTCACTTCCAGAACCTTCCCTACTAGTGACCTGACTTGCGGTTGCAACCCCTTGGACACACCCCTTCCTCCTCAGCAGCTCTAAAGACAGCTGTTTTCCCCCCATTCACCGGTCCCGTCTTGGACACAATCTGAAGTGACTACTCGTCTCCATGAGATTAACTATATTTTCCTCAATAAAAATTTGAGTATATGAGGTGGAACCCCAAACCTTTCTCTGTCTCTTTTACAGAGTGTGAGAATTGTGATAATTAGGTTTTGGTGGTTGTACAACTTTTCCTTCTCACACGTGGAAACACAATGCGTCTGTGGCCACAGTAAAAGACGCATGGACGTCCAGCTGGAATTTGAAAAAAGGCACCTAAAAGACTCTCAGAACGTGAGAAATATAATTCTGTGCTCTGATGAAATCAAGATTGGCGTCATGTCTGGAGGGAAGCAGGCACTGCTCATCACCTGTGCAATACCATTCCATCGGTGGTGCAGCATGGTGGTGGCAGCATCAAGTTGGGGGCTGGAACTGGGAGACTAGATAGGATTGAGGGAAAGCTGAATGGAGCAAAGAACAGAGATATCTTTAACGAAAGCCTACTTCATGACACTCTGGACCTCAGACTGGTGAAATGTTCAAGACAAGGAACCAAAGCACAAAGCAAAGGCAACACAGGAGTGGCTTAGGGACAACTCTGGGAAATCGTTGAGTTGCTCAGCCAGACCCCAGACTTGAACATCTCAGGAATGACCAGAAGATAGCTGTCCACTGATGGTCTCCATCCAACCTGACGGAGCTTGAGAGGATCTGAAGAGAACAATGGCACAAAATCCCCATATCCAGGAGTGCAAAGCTTGTCACGTCCTACCCAAGAAGACTCCAGGCTGTAAACGCTGACAAAGGGGCTCCAACAAGGTGCTAAGTGAAGGGTCTGAACACTTCTGACAATGGGATATTTTAGTGTTTTATTTTTTTAAAAATTGCAAATATTTCTAAAATCTTGTTTTTGCTTTCTCATTCCAAGATATTAAATGTTGCTTTAGGAAGGAAAAAATCATTTAAATGATTTTAGCACAAGGCTACGTGATAACAAAATGGGAAAACGTGAAGGGGTCTGAAGACTTTCTGAATCCACCGTATATCCAAACCTCTCCATGAAAACATGAGATTCACTTTTTCTCAGCCATCACTACAAACCACTTGGGGGAGTAACATGTAGGAGAACGTCAGTTATGGGCAGAGAATTCCTTCAAGAGTGCAATACTGTGGCAAATACGGGACGTCTCTAAATCTCCTGTGAGTGGAAGCCTCACACTACGGCTCCTTTCTAAATGCGGAAAACGAGAAGAGACGAAGGATGAGCTGATTAAACAAGGACAATCGGTGAGAGAGGGGGGTCCCAAGAGAAGGACGAGCTGATTAAATAATGGCATCTATGAGAGCAGGGGGTCCCAAGAGAAGGATGAACTCTTTAAAGAACAACAATTTGTGAAAGCTGGGGGTCCCAACAGAAAGACAAGTTGGTTAAACAGCGACAATCGGTGAGAGCTGGGGGTTCCAAGAGAAGGACAAACTGATGAAACAATCACAATCAATGAGAGCTGGGGGTCCCAAGAGAAGGATGAACTCATTAAAGAACAACAATCGGTGAGAGCTGGGGGTCCCAACAGAAAGACGAGTTGATTAAACAACAATTGTTGAGAGCTGGGGGTCCCAAGAGAAGGATGAGCTGATTAAACAACGACAATCAGTTAAGCTGGGGGGTCCCAAGAGAAGGATGAGTTGATTAAACAAAGGTATAGGTAAGAGCTGGGGGTCCCAAGAAACGATTGTGTCTCTTGGGGTCCCAAGCTCAGCCCTGGGATATCAGCTGCAGCTGTGAGTTTTCATTCCAAACAGTTTCACAGATAAGTGGTTCAGTCTTACTTCTAAATGATCTAATTACTTAATTAGCCTTTTGCATTAAGAAATACTGTATGTGCTAGCATATTTACATGTAAACAAAAGTCAGAAATGTGCATTTTTTGGCCATGTCTTTAAATATTAACGTTTGTTTTCTATATTCCACATAATTCACCTTTCCTTGTGGCCCAATTTTGGTGCTGCTTCCTCCCTATAAGGATATCAGAGTTTGCACCCCGAGGGCCTCCCTATGCGGAGTCTGCATGTTCTCCCCGTGTCTGGCTGGGTTTCCTCCCACAGTCCAAAGACATGCAGATTTGGTGAACTGGCAACATTAAATTGGCCATAGTGTGTGTTTGCCCTGCCATGTACTGGCGCCCTCTCCAGGGTTTGTTCCTGCCTTGCACCCTATGCTAGGTGAGATAGGCTCCAGAAGACCCCCCCCCCATGATCCTGTTCAGGACAAAGCAGGTTAGAAAATGACTGACTGACTAAAGGGAAACTGCTACTTCAGCACAAAGTTCACTGTCCAGCTAACTAATAAGAAAAGACTTCAATGAACAAAACATAAAGAAGCACAGATAATTAACATCTCATACACAAAGCTTGCTACGCCCCTGTTTCCTTAAGAGGCATTAGCTCTCTGGAAATGTGTTCTTTTCAATTGCGGCGTTTTAATTAACCGGAATTTAAATAATAAAACGGTATTATCCCCCTCCAGCATGCAGATTACACGAGAAGTAAAAAGGATAATTTAGCTCTTTATTGACGGGTTCACGCGGTATTACAAACGGGAAGCTTATGACAGACATATCAAGCATGTGGGTATCTTGACCTACACAGTCTGCCATTTTTCGTCACCACGCTGAAAGGATTTTAACCGGACAGAAGACATAATCTTCCACCCGGCAGCTTCAAAGTGTTGGCCGTAGGTCCATCCTTATATTCTGGTCGCTCCATGTGCAGGCTCCTTCTATGGATCCAAACAAGGACAGGAAAGGACTCAAACCCCACCTTCAAAAATACAGGAATAGCACAATGCCTACATACAGTTCTCATTCTCCCAACAAGGAAAGAGGATGGTGTACTGACAGAAGACAGAAATATACTAGTCTGTCTTTAGGCTGACTATTCAGTTCTCCACTTGTCTTTGGCTCTCTAGTCCTGTGCTTGGCTCGGCAATTCTAAATGCTGATGCTGAGCCCCTGTGTACCATACTCGGTCGGCCTGTATGAATGAGTCCATAACAGTGGGCACAGAGAACAGTGACATTAAACTTAACAACAAAACATATTATAACAGCCCCCCCCCCCCTAAAAATTTAGCAAACCCATTTTCTCATTTACAGACTTGGCAGAAACAGAGAAACAACAGCTTGTTTGAAAAAGGCAGGGGTCCAGTTAAAAACAGAAGGTGGCTGGGATGAACACCTGCAGTTAAGGTGGTCCACAGAGATGAACTTGAGGTGGACTTTGTTAAGTCTTTTCTTACCCAATAGCCCCTTCTGCGCCTAAGTCTGCACCTTAACGTGGTAGAGTGCTTTATGTGATCAAGGATTCCCTCAGCAATGATGTTTACTCCTGACAGGACCACCTAAGGCAGCAAGGCCAGAGGTGAAGTCCTGACTGACTCAACCACAAACCCCTAAGCAGTGACACTTCCTTCCATCCCTCGTCATCCTGCATGTGGAGCGCCGTGAATGAGGATTATGCACACCAACAACTCATTTGCTCAGGCTTTTCCTTCCTTGTGCCAAAGATGGACAAATGGAAGGGCAGCCATGATTACTAATTAGCCCACAAATGCATGTGACATTGAAGTAGCAGCTCTACTTTAACATCCAGTGCCACCCTGAGTTGGAGCAAAGGACACTCTCTGATGGATAAACTGGATGGAACAAAAAATTTGCAGCCATAGGGGGGCTCACAGGACCGGGTTTGGGAACCAGGGAGTCGAAGCTTGAAACTGGGATGAGAGTGCTAAACATCGACTGTGCACAGTGAAGAAGATGCAGCTGGTTTTGAACTTAAAAATGGTAATCAACGCTGTATCTCTCGAAGAACATTTTCTAGAGTTGCTCACACATCATAAATGTACAAAAACATCAAATAATATTAAAATGAAAATTGCCCGAATAGCACCTGTACTTACTCAGGACAGCATAGCGGCTTGGCTCATCCTTATTGAGATCTTCAAGAAACCTAATGGTATCCTGAAAACATCTCTGGGTAATGTTTCCATGGAATGAGGAGCCACTCACAACCATAAACAGAATGACGAGGCACCTCTCCAACATGTTGGACAGGCTGTGGCCTTTCCGTCATTCCTGCTCCTTTAAATACCAGCGGGGCTCATAGTGTGCCGAATGCATTTGCACCGGTGGTGGTGACTCGCAGGCCTGAGACAAGATTGGACTCGACGGTGGGGAGACTTGCATCACCTCATTGCGTGGGTTTGGGCAAACCACAGTATTACGGTTTAGTGAGGCCTCTTGGAAGGAGCTGCTCTGTCTTGTAGATCCCACCCTCTTCTCAAAACCGATTACCTTGCATGAGCGTGAAGGAGGCTTCATTTCTCATTACCTGGATTAACGACCTAAAAAACAAGGCCCGTTTTCAATTGGCCCATTATCCAAGGGTATCGAATTTCTCTTCAAGCATAAGCCTGCTGAGTAACCTGAGCACAATGTCATTCATCTCCGCTCCGTAGTGGCACCTCTGAGACATTTCTGTAGCAGATGCCTTTTGGGGACTTGAAACGAAAGGAGATTAGGCAGCAAATTCACCATGGCAGACTGGAGGTGGGGAGTGGAAGGAGATTGCATCTTTCAGTTCAGGGTCTTAGGTGACAAATCATATGGTTCCAGTCCACTGTAGCGGATTACAGACTCATACACCCCCACACTAATATGCGTCTTTGGGATGAGGGAGGCCAACACATAGTGACAGGTAGACCAGGGTGCAAAGCCCACTGGCAGTGATCAGGCTGGAGTTTGAATTTGGCAACCTGGAGCTGTGAGGTGGCTGCACTAACCAGCGTACCACCCTTCATTGCCAATGCTCAGGATCACAGGAGACCACCACCTGTCTCAGCAAATTTGAGCTCTGGTTAGGAACAGAGATTCTCCCCATTGGGGCACTTTCTGGATCCTGAAGATGTACGAGTCACATTAGGAACTATTACAGCTGATAGTCACGTTCCCAAGAAACCCCATGCATATGGAAAATGTGGACACCAAAGCATTAATCCTATGGGGAAAAAACTGGGTTACGTTCTGGCAGGATGCTGACTTGGGGAGAGACAGAATCAGGTCCTCTGCTCTCACCCCTTAAGACTTGCCAATGATCCTTCTACATGTTCACTTATGGAGACATTGTCATGTTCACCTACGGAGATATTGTTATAACTTTGACTTCCTCATGTTCAATTGTCTTCGTAGAGACTGCTGCGGGGCCAATCTGGGGAACTCACTAAACCTTCCATTAGTAGAGGTAATGGGTGGTGTGTACAAAGGTCAGGAATGTAATCAGTGAGAGCTTATGTCACTGGGAATTCCTCATTCTCGAGGGGAACAACTGCAAGCACCAGTCACCATCACAAATGGGGTACAATGGCTCAGTCATGCCTCTTAGCGTGGGATAGACCCACGTTGATCCATTCAGTGTAGAGCACATGTAGCTCCAGACATCTAGGGGCATCAGAGACCGTCAACTGTTCAGTCTCACATGCTGTCCATGTTCATAGGCTTTTTGGATTTTTTTTTTCTGCTGCAAATAGCTGTGACTACAGCACAGGTGTTACAGAGTGGGTTACACTCTTATAATAGCGGATAAAGAAAGTCATGGGTGTGGAATTCATGGACAGCAACGATTCACTTGTCCCAGAGTGTGCCCCACAACCGATTCACGTCCTGTTTAGGCCTGAATCCTGTAGTGCATTCGTGCTAATAGGCTGTGGCTGGCCAGGGGAGGGGTAGGGGGCGGGTCTCAGGGCTTGATGTTGGATTGTGGTGCAGTATACAGGTATGTACTACATGATCAAGCCCTACTGTCTGTGTGTGTCCGGTCCCGCCGAGCAATCTGATTAGTCAGTTCAGCATTGGTCTCATTAGTAAGTGATAAGGACATTGACTTGATGTTAAGGTGCAAAGATCAGTTCCAGATTGTGACTTTTCTTTATTACACTTAAGAAAAAGGGAGCTAAAATAAAGCACTGTAACGACAACAACAAAAATAAAGTACCACACGACCTTGTATTGCTGAATGCTAACAAGGCCTAGCTCAAGTCACCTTCCAAGACGAAAAGCATTCACAACTAAACACGGTGGTATAGTCAAAAAGCATACAGGCAGTGAGCAAAGTGCCTCGAAATGACAGTCTGGGAAGCAGGCTACGAAAACGCAATTGAGAGAGGTTCAGACACACAAAGGATACTAGGTGGAGGAGGGACCCTGAGAGTTGTCATGAAGTTTTTCATGAAAGAGGTTTTCACAAGGGATTTTGGGGTCCTTCTACCATTGGTGGCAGTAAAAAGTGGACAGGAGGCAAGCAATGTACCTCAAAATGAGAGTCTGAGAAGCAGGAATGTGATTGAGAGAGGAAACGCCGGGCAAGACAGGGTTGAGACACATGCCGATACCAAGGGAAAGCATTGGACAAACACTGAGGGTACACATAGGGAAGAGATAGCAAATATTTGTAAACTTACTGTTACTTTCTTTAGGTAGTGTGGCTAGTGCTGTATAAACAAGCAAATATGGCTCTATAGTAAGTTCATAAAGCCATACCAACGTAAACATAATATAGAATTCTAATTACTGGTTATGCACCTGTGTTTCTGATAAATGTTAAATGAATAATAGTGGCATGTAGCTTAAAAGGTTTTGCTTTTCCCTCCTTCCCTTAACTGATTTTATTAATGCATATATTTTAAACTGTTCACTATGATCACAAGGCAGTGCTTCTAAAAATTCAAAAGATAGCCAAAACTCCTACTTTTAAGCACAGTGCCCCCTCGACCTGTGAAATGGATGCTTTAAATTTAGATCCTGACTCAATCACAACCTTATGCGGACATCAAAGTCTGCGACGTCTAGTTGAAGGGGATGTTAAAGCTGATGACCGCAGATGCTGATTTTGTATACAGAATACACAACTACGTTTTATAAGGTATCACAAACAAATAGACAACTCTGGCTTTGTGAGGACTTTCCAACACAGTTACACTTTCCCAAAATATAGCAAGTTCACTTTGCTTTCTGACGGCTAATAAGGTGCTGTCTGACAGAGCCAGTGCTGTACTAAAGCTGTCTAGATACAGCAAGTTCAGCTGCAATATTGCCCCCTCCCACCCCCGAGCTAACTAAAACATGACACATCAGACAGACAAGCTCCTCTTCTGTTTGCAAGATCCCAAACACCAGGTTCCTTATTCATTATAGCTGCATGATATGCATTGTACTTCTGGGTGTGCATTCACTAGTTCTCAACTCTCACTCACACAAGTCAGAGCCTACCACTTAAGACAAAATCAACCCCATTTGATTTAGTTGAGGGGAGTCGCAGACTGCTTGGATTAAGTTGCTGGGTATGTCAGAATACACGACACAACTCTCGAAGATTAAGTAAATGAAGTCTGCGATACAGAATCACTGGTAATGTTATATAATGTGACATACCCGTTTACTCCAATTTAGGGCCAGTGAGTCCAAAGCCTCCAACCGACCCTGGATGGGATGCCGGCCTACCACAGGGCACAATAAAGCACACTCTCAAATAAACAGTGCCAATTAATCTAAAACCCTGGCAGACATGGAGATAATTGAAAACTCAAGACAAGAACTCCGCGTGACATCGTTCATCACTTCCTTTACACCTTTCCTTTAACTGCAGGCTTCATCACAGAGGTTTTTAATCCCTTACCATAGCTGGAATATGTGAGAGACTGAAGAACTGCCAGAAAACACAGCTCTGTTCACTTACTATTAAAATATCTGGTAGACACCTTTACCCAAAGCAACTGATGGAGTACTTGCGGACACATTTTTTTACAATCAGGTAAGTGACTTGCTCTGGGTCAAGTTAAAATCTGACTGTCTAGACACCATACCACAACACACTACCTACCTTAGTGCCATTTGCTTACCTGTTGTGTTATCTATTAATGCATCTTCTTCAGTTCTTGTAGGTAGACATCAGCCCTTAAAAAAGAATTCTGGTGGACAACTTCCATATTTTATTGACATCAGCAACATTTTGTACATTTACGTCTGACATCTACCTAACAGCAGCAAGACACATCCTAAGAACCAGGTAACAACTGTTACAGCTTCTCATGCATTTTGTTGTCTACACAAAAAATACTTTAAAAAAAATAAAATAAAATAAAATAAAAAGTACAAAACATTCTTTGAAGAAATACATGTATATAAAAACAAAAGAGGAAAAGTGACAGAAAAGAAATTAAACTCTCACAGAGAATTATTTTTCATACCAATTTTAACCAAAGAGATCATTTTCCCTAAACAATGAAACTGGACTGAAATTCTGGCTCATGATAAAAGGTGATAAACAAGTGAACAGCACAGCCAAAGCAGGATCCTCTGCTCCAGCTTCACACACACTTCCCATCAAAATGTCCATGCTGATGCACACACACTTTAAGAACTATCACCACAAGGATTTTTCTGAATTCATCATCAGCTCATTAACTTTTCACAATTTTCCCTGAAGAACAGTATGATACATTCAACAGCAATCTGCATGATACATTGGTGTGTAGCTCTCATTATTATAACTTTTCATTGCGGCAAAATACATTCTGGTGGCAAACCCTTTACGCCTCCTTTCTCTGATGTGGCAGATTTTGTTTTAAATTTTTAGTCATTTTATTTAAACACCCATATTCATTTTATCGGGACTTAAAGGCAGCATGAACATTTTGATATATGTCTGTTCTACACAAATGTCATTACGGTTTGAATGTTACAAGCCTCTCTCCTCCACTATGGTAAAAATTGATATATTAATTTTTTCAGTTTTTCATTAAATTAAAATTCCTTTCATAATTTCTTACAAAACAGAGGAGTGAAATCAATAACATCACAACTGACTAGTGTTTGTTCTAAAATCTGTCCTCAGACTTTGGCAGCCACAACAATAAAATACGGCAGAATGTGAAGTTATATAAGAAATCTCACGCTAAAAGTTCTTCATAATATTTAACACTTCCATTGTTTTGTATGATACTGAAGACTTCTGACACAGAAATCTCCTTTGAAAGAAACAACTCAATATAAAAAGGCAGAAAAGATCTAGATCCATATAACATCTATACAAACACATAGCATAAATTGTACAAAATGTGATTTTATATTGTATTTAAATATACACAAATTGCTTTTAAATATAGATAATGCCTTTAACACTTAAGGGTAACAATAAGGAGGTATCATATACAAGAGATTTAAAGTGTAAGCACAAACAGTAGCCTTACAGGCACTGCATGAAATGTTTCCATGACTCAGTTTGAAGGCTGCTGGGATGGGAATTTGAAGTTGATGAAGTCAAACTAAAATGCTCCATTGTTCTTGTCACTTTTCTGCTGCATTTAATCTTTTAGATTTAATAAACGCCATGCCATGTGTTCTCATGTGAGTGTTCAAGGCAGCTTCAGTTTCAAAAGTCTTGGAACAAACCTTGCACTTTCTGTCAGATGCAGTATCAGACAATGAACTGCCCTGATCCTGTTTGTTTTCCTGCTGGTTGTCTTCTCCAGAACCATTTTGTTTAGATACTGGCTGAGGTTCCTTTAGTTTATGAACTATAAAGAGATGTCTAGAGAGGGAGTTGTGTGAAGTATAACAGAGACCACACTCTCTACACTGAAATGAAGAGCCATCAGACTTATGTTGAGGGATGTGTTCATGAAACTTGACAATATCCTCTGTAGTAAAGTTGCAAACAGCACATTTGTGCACTTTGAAAACATTAATTTTTAATTTCTTTAAAGGCTGTGTTATTGCGCCTCGGGGACGGAATTCCACAGATGGCTCTTCCAGTTTTCGTTTAGGACTGGGAACCTGGGGAAGTAAAAAAAGACAGTATTATTAAAAATTCATGTTTCCTATGGAAGTGCATGAAAGAAAAGTTACTTCTGATACAAAGAGTTCTTAATGGACTACAGTCACAAAAATTTGAGTGCATTAAATAAATTTGAAAATGGAAAAGAAAACTAGGTATTTTATCACTTTAAACCACTAAATGAACCGATCATGTGTAAAGGGTTTATTGTATGAAAAGAAATGTTGCTGCAAGAGTGGTGATACAGAATAAATGCAATGAAGGTATCACTGGTCAAATGACTTAAAAGAACTAACTTTCTGTCCAAAATACAATAAGGCTGCACATTTCAACAGCCCACACCACTGCTTTCATTTTACCAACCTGTCACATTAATAAATATATTTTTTTAATACAGACTCCAGCTTCTTTCAAAAGGGAGCAATGGAATGATGACTCCCTTAAGTGTGCAAAAAAATGCAGTTGTTCTGGTACATGGCCATCGTACACTACATCGCATGCTACAGGGTCCCCAGTTTGTATTAAATAATGACCCTCTTTATCGGTTGGCAGAACACGAGGGGGAGGTGCGGTCTCTGCTGTTAGCACCACAGATTTACCGGCGACAAGTCTGAACTGGCACATACCCACCTTCTGGAAGGCCATCTGGGGTCCGAGAAAACTCTCAAGTGAATTAAGCTCCGATTTTTTTGGCCGGAAATTAACGAGGAGGTCTGCTGCTTTTGCATGTCCTGTCCAGAATGTCAACTGTGGCAGATTCCTAGGAGGGACCGTGCTCCTCTAGTTCCTTTACCCCTGACTGACGTCCCTTTTGAAAGCATTGGGTCGATCTGGTGGGACTCTTAGAGCCCTTCTGGTGGGACCCTTAGTGCCCTCAGCCAGGAGACATAAATATATAATGATCCTGGAAGATTATGCTACCTGATATCCCGAAGCTGTTCCATTGCACTCAACAACTTTGTAAATTATTGCACAAGAGTTAGTAGGGGTCTTCACGCAAATTGGTATCCCTAAAGAGATCCTAATGAATCAAGGGACGCCCTTTACTTCAGAGATGTTCAATGGACAACAACCCTGGGGAATATTACATAATCTAAAAGAGGATTAGGAAGAGGAGGCTCTCCCTTCCACCAATATATTAGAGTATATTGTGCAATTATGCAACAGATTTGCTAAAATTTGACACATTCTCAAATCATACATGAAGAAGGTGCAAGCAGCCCTGGTCTGTTGCTTTGTCCGTGGCACATATCTGCGGGAATTCTGCCCTGAGGATTGGGCCATGGTCCTTGTTCCTACCTCACATTCCAAACTTTGGCAAGGCCAATATGAGGTTAAGGAAAGGAAGGGGCTGGTCGATTATTTGGTTAAGCAACCAAATCGTCAACCGAGCAAGCGGTTTCATCATGTAAATCTGCTGAAACCGTGGAAGGAAAGGGACCCCGATCCCTCCTCCAGTCAGCCGTGATCACTTTTTGCTCGTAAAGTAGATCTTAACTTCGGTACTAATTTGACTGCCCATCAATGACGGGAGCTTGAAACAGTTATCCTGTCTGTCCCAGAGGTAGTGAGTTAAACACCTCGAGGGACCTCCCTGATTGCGCATTACATTGTGACAAACCCTGGAGTAATAGTCCGAGAACGGCCATTTTGGTTCCCCATGGCACAAAGAGCAGAAGTGGAGATGGAGATCAAACAAATGCTGGATTTAGAAGTAATAGAAGAGAGTTATAGTCCCTGGACCATTACTATCGTATTGGTCGCAAAGCCTGACAGAAGGTTTTGCAGTGACTTTCGTCGGCTTAACCAAGTCTCCCAATTTGATGCATATCCGATCTAGCGAGTGGACGACCTCCTAAAGTGGCTAGGACAAGCCAAATATTTGACTACTCTTGATAGGATGAACGGGTACTGGCAGGTTCCTTTAACAGACTCTGCTAAGGAAAAGACCACGTTTAGTACCCCTAGTGGGCACTGGCAGTATCGTGTCCTTCCATTTGGATTACATGGGATACCCATGACTTCTGGTTCCGGCTCTGAAGATGTCACTTCCTGGTGGTCACCTTAAAACCCACACCACTTCCTGTTTCTAGTCAGTCGAATGTAAGACTCAAACTTATACTTATCTTTGTAACTGTATTTGCCTTTTGCAGCCAGGGCTCAAGTATATGGGTGGCTGCCCCAAACCTTTTTCTGTGTGTCGAGGCTATTTATTTCACACAGTGTATGCTCCCCAACCTAACCTGACCTGTGTTGCAAAAAAAAAAAAAAAAACAAACAAACAAACAAAAAAAAACCTAAGAAAAATGTAATTAAAGACATTACTGCTGCAAGAAATACAATTAACTGTGGTATGCATGTGCTATCTCACTCCTCTGGTTTACATTTGATTGTATTTGCATGTCCATGTTACTTCAAAAACCCTCTCTTGCTGCTTGTATTGCTGTTTTTGATTTTTGCTACCAAACTGTGAATTGCCATCTCTGTTCTGAAGACAAATAAACAACAGTGATCATTTACAGTGCTGATTGCGTGAGAGTTTGTGCTAAGACGACGAGTTTTTAACGGCTTTCCGCAATGCTGACTTTGCTTTTCTTAGCTGGCATTGCAATTTCTCTTCCAGAGACATTACGGTATAGAGAGAACAGAGATAAATTAGGTGCATTCACCCTTGTACTTGCGTAACCTGCTTGTGTAGGAAACTGCCTGTAACAATAGGGTGTATTATGTAGAATAGACGTTTTTCATAAAAAAAATTGAATAGTTTGTTTAAGTGGAAGTAGTGTGCTTTATCATTTTTTCATGTAAAGGGTAATGAATAGGGGTGAAAACATAGATGGCAGGTTAAGAAAAATCTGAGGAGGAATGAACATCTTCACAGTCAGGCAACATTAAATCAACTATTTTAACTAAGCTACTTTTTGGTTGTTGACTATATAATTCATGTACTGCTAAGTAATATTTTGCATAACATACAAAGCGATGATGTCATATTACAATTCAAGCCTGTAACTTTTGCACCAACTTTTTCAAATGTTAACTTTTAGATAATAATAATAATAATAACAAATGTCATTTATATAACACCTTAAAATAAAATACAAGATCAAGAGGCCACTACAGGCTTAAAAAAAACTTTACTAAAGGTTAATGCTACAACTTTTATATAATCTATTCTGATGTAGCTTGGTCTGATGAAAAGTATGTCTGGGTCCAGGTCTTGACTGTTTTCCTCCAGAACTGAACAGCTGAGAATAATGTAGTTTTTTGTCAGGCATATATACTTATATAGCTTATATACTCCAAAAGTGCAATTAAGGTAACAATAAACTGAGAGGGTGAATATGTGTGAATAAGACTGCACTGTGATTGTTCAGGCTAAATGGAATGCATGACTAACTTTAGCTCTCCAACAACATGCATCTGCTGAAAATTATTAAGTGAATTAAGACCAATTTTCCCACTATACATAATTCTCTTTAGAAAGAAAAACTTTTAAATCTTATGTGGTACGCGGCTAGGGGTCAGACCCGGCCGGGATGCCTGGAAGGACTGGGTTGTGGCCTGTTTATCCTCCGGGCCACGAGGGGGCAGTCGCCCTGGAGTAGAAGAGGCCCACGGAAGGGGAGCAGGGAGGCTCAAGACCGCTGGGGCCTCTGGTCGCCGCCAGGGGGTGCCCTGAGCCTCATGGAACCCGGGACTTATACACTTCCGCCACACCCATGGAGGACGATCCTTCCAGGGTCACCCGGAGTGCTTCCGGGTGCTCTCCTGATGCTTCCGCCACACCAGGCCGTGATGTCAGGTAGAACACCTGGAGCTCATTCGGGTGAGGATAAAGGGAGCCGCGCATTCTTAATAAAGATGCGGTGTCTGACTGGTGGTGTCCGGGCAATTATCACACTTAGTTAACCTTTGTTATAGTACTGTTATATATAGTACTGTTCAACCAGCAATAAAAAGCATAAAATACATGGAGAGAATTGAACTAAACAAATGAGAAAAAAAAGATAGGGAGAAAAGCTGGCCTAAGTAATGTTAAGGTAAAATCCCAGAGCTTAATTAAGTGTGGTGTGATTACTTTAGACATTCACCACAACCTTCACCCACCATTCAACTTTCATCTGACATCTATTTGTTAGTGTGGACTTAATTTACATCTATCATAGTAAGAATAGCATTGGAAACTTTATTAGATGGCCAGTTTCTCTTTATTTTAGTTTTAAAAATGCATTATGGTATAGCATAGCTAATTGGTGAATATAAATTGGCCTGTGATGATTCAGCTTAGTAATGGTTTGTGCCTTGCACCCAAAGTGCCCAGGTGGCTCAAACTCCTAGCTACCCAATAGTATAATACATGGATTTGGAAAAACAGACAAAATGCCGCTCACCCAGCAATATTGTGGCTGTCACTTAATTTGAACAAACATAAAAGCATCAATAAATTCACAAAAAAATATCAGCAATCATAAAACTTATGCAAATTAATAAAACTAAATGTCTTTCATGTGCAAAAGCCATCATCTTTATTGGTTTAAATAGAGATCTTTGCTGTCATCTCCAACTATGTCTTTTAAGACTTACGTCTGGTCCTAATCCCTTCCATTTCTATTACAGTGTACCAACTTAGTCTACTTCTACTTCTACTCAGCACAACACCTATTACCCCTGCACCAAGTCTATGTCTCAGTTTACACTTTGTCTTCTTATTCTACAACAATCTTGATATTCATCGAATAAATCATTTTTCTGTGTTTTTCTTAAAACTTTGTTTCAATTTCTGGATTCATTGCTCCCTCCTCAATACCATACAGTATGGACCTCCTCACACAGCTTTCACAAAAAACTTTTCTTGTCAGAGAGGCTCCTTTAAATTGGTAGAAGAAAGCCAGAATTGTTTGAAAAATGTGAAAAGCAATAGCATGTTTGAAAGACATGAGGTTAAGGATACATGGAAAAAGTACATAGAAAATTGCGGAATGAAGAGAACAAGTACGTCTATTGCGAAAAAACAAACAACCTATGCACAGATTTTACAACAAAGAACTTGCAAAAGTGCTGAAAAAGATCAATATAGGTAAAGTGGAGAAGACAGTAAAGTTTTGACATGAAGTTGGGGCTGTGCCATAGATACATTCGGTCTATTGATATCCATAACAGTGATGGAGGCAGTAACTGAAGAAATTCAACAACAATCTATAAGCTGTAAAAATGGGCCTCAAAGCAATATAAAATAACACAGTCATCTTTATGTGCAGGTCAGCCAATTTTTCTTACAACAATTATAGGACAGCAACATTTTAAAATAATTTTGAATTGCCTAAACACAGTATTTACTTTTTATCTTCTAAGATTAAAAAAAAAACTTTCCACATAGGCAACTGGATTTATATATGTATAATTATGTATGCATGTAGGTGCACTAACTCACTCCCTAAGGTGGACCACAAATAAGTACAACAATTACCAAAATAATTAGTCATTTTTCAGGAAACTTACACTGGCATAACAAGACAGCATCAAAGCAAAATGCATGATATTCATACCTTTTAAATTTGTTGTTATATGCAGATTTTGTATTTTTATAATCCGTCCTTTAAAATACATACTGTACACTTTAAAAATCACTCAGCTTCCAAATGCTATCTCACAGATAGCTCTGAACTTGTTAATCAACAACCAGTCTGAAAAAAGACATTCTTAGTTAATGTGCTTTTCCATGGCTCAAAATACAGTGGACACAAAAAGTCTACATACCCCTGCCAAAATCATAGATTTTGTGTAATAAACAAATGAAACTGAGATAAATCCTGTCAGAACTTATTCCACTTTTGTTGCTAAGTTTTTTTCTATACAGTAATCCCTCCTCCATCGCGGGGGTTGCGTTCCAGAGCCACCCGCGAAATAAGAAAATCCGCGAAGTAGAAACCATATGTTTATATGGTTATTTTTATATGGTCATGCTTGGGTCACAGATTTGCGCAGAAACACAGGAGGTTGTAGAGAGACAGGAACGTTATTCAAACACTGCAAACAAACATTTGTCTCTTTTTCAAAAGTTTAAACTGTGCTCCATGACAAGACAGAGATGACAGTTCTGTCTCACAATTAAAAGAATACAAACATATCTTCCTCTTCAAAGGAGTGCGTGTCAGGAGCACAGAATGTCACATAGATAGAGAAAACAATCTCTAGCAAACAAATCAATAGGGCTGTTTGGCTTTTAAGTATGCGAAGCACCGGGCACAAAGCTGTTGAAGGCGGCAGCTCACACCCCCTCCGTCAGGAGCAGGGAGAGACAGAGAGAGAGAGAGTTTGTTTTTCAGTCAAAAGTCAATACGTGCCCTTCGAGCTTTTAAGTATGCGAAGCACTGTGCAGCATGTCGTTTCAGGAAGCAGCTGCACAAAAGATAGCAACGTGAAGATAATCTTTCAGCATTTTAAGATGAGCGTCCGTATCGTCTAGGTGTGCGAACAGACCCCCTGCTCAATCTCTATACGTCAGGATCAGAGATAGTCAGCGCAAGAGAGAGAGAAAAGTAAGCAATCTAGCTTCTCAGCCATCTGCCAATAGCGTCCCTTGTATGAAATGAACTGGGCAAACCAACTGAGGAGGCATGTACCAGAAATTAAAAGACCCATTGTCCGCAGAAATCCGCGAACCAGCAAAAAATCCGCGATATATATTTAAATATGCTTACATATAAAATCCGCGATGGAGTGAAGCCGCGAAAGGCGAAGCGCGATATAGCGAGGGATCACTGTACAAAGAAGGTGAAAACAAATCATAAACTGTTTAGTTAAAAAAGGAAAAAAAAATCATACAAAAATCGGGTTGCATTAGTGTGCACACCTTTAAACTAATACTTAGTTGAAGCACTTTTGATTTTATTATAGCACTCAGTCTTTTTGGGTGTCTGTCTATCAGTTTGGTGCTTCTGGACGTGGTGATTTTTGCCTACTCCTCCTTGCAAAAATTTCCAGATTTGTCAAATTACAAGGGTATCTCCTCTACACAGCTCTCTTCACACCCTACAGATTTTCAGTTGGATTAAGGACTCTGGCTGGGCTATTCCAAAACATTGATGAAGCCATTACTTTGTTGATTTTCATGTATGCTTTGGGTTGTTGACATGCTGAAAGGTGAAGTTACTCTTCATCTTCAGCTACCTAGCAGATGCTTGAAGGTTTTGTGCCAAAATAGACTGATACTTGGAGCTATTCATAATTCCATCCATCTTGACTAAAGCCACAGTTCCAGATGTAGAAAAGTAGTGCCAAAGCATGACGCTGCCTCCACCATGCTTCTCTGTAGGCATGGTGTTCTTTTGATGATGTGCTGTGTTATTTTTGTGCCAACCATATCTTTTGGAATTAAGACCAAATACTTCAACTTCTGTCTCATCAGACCATAATACATTTTTGCACATGGTTGGTGGAGACTGAGTACAGTAATCCCTCCTCCATCGCGGGGGTTGCGTTCCAGAGCCACCCGCGAAGTAGGAAAATCCGCGAAGTAGAAACCATATGTTTATATGGTTATTTTTAGAATGTCATGCTTGGGTCACAGATTTGCGCAGAAACACAGGAGGTTGTAGAGAGACAGGAACGTTATTCAAACACTGCAAACAAACATTTGTCTCTTTTTCAAAAGTTTAAACTGTGCTCCATGACAAGACAGAGATGACAGTTCTGTCTCACAATTAAAAGAATGCAAACATATCTTCCTTTTCAAAGGAGTGCAAAGCAAGCAGTCAAAAAAAAAATCAATACGGCTTTTAAGTATGCGAAGCACCGCCGGTACAAAGCTGTTGAAGGCGGCAGCTCACACCCCCTCTGTCAGGAGCAGGAAGAGAGAGAGAGAGAGAGAGAGAGAGAGAGAGAGAGAGAGAGAGAGATAGCGAGAGACAGATAAAAAAAATCAATACGTGCCCTTTGAGCTTTTAAGTATGCGAAGCTCCGTGCAGCCTGTCCTTCAGGAAGCAGCTGCACACAGCCCCCCTGCTCACACCCCCCTACGTCAGCGCAAGAGAGAGAGAGAGAGAGAAAGTTAGCTGGATAGCTTTTCAGCCATCTGCCAATAGCGTCCCTTGTATGAAATCAACTGGGCAAACCAACTGAGGAAGCATGTACCAGAAATTAAAAGACCTATTGTCCGCAGAAACCCGCGAAGCAGCGAAAAATCCGCGATATATATTTAAATATGCTTACATATAAAATCCGCGATGGAGTGAAGCCGCGAAAGGCGAAGCGCGATATAGCGAGGGATCACTGTATACCTTTTTGTAAAAATTAGCTGGGCTTGTATGTTTTTCTTAGTGAGAAAAGGCTTTCATCTTGCTACCCTACTCCACAACCTAGACATATTAAGAATACGACTGATTGTTGTCACATGTAGGGAATAACCAGTGCTTGCCAGGAAATCCTACAGCTCCTTTAATGTTGCTGTAGGCCTCTTGGTGGCCTCCTTGACCAGTTTTCTCCTGTCTTCTCATCAATTTTGGAGGGACATCCTGATCTTGGTAGAGTCACTGTTGAGCCAGATTTTCTCCTTGTGTTGGTAACTGTCTTCGCCATGTTCCATGGGATGTTTAATACTTTGGATGCATTTTTGTACCCCTGTCCTGATTTATACCTTTCAAATGATGAGATCCCATTCACATTTTAAAATATCTTTGCAGACCATGGCTTTTGGAGTATGTTGCAACCAAGAGAATATCAGAATAATTCTACAGGAACAGCCAAACTTTATCTGAACACAATCAGAGATACTTTAAATTGATGTCAAATGTATACTAACTACTATCTGAGATGAGACTGTGACAGATAGGGGGCGCTATCACTCCCTTGAACCCTCGGATCAGATGCCAGACACCAGATAAAAGTCCAACAACTTATTTTATTTGGACAATGCAGTGCCCAAAGCACCCTCCACTCCACTATACACATAAACAATAACCAATAATCCAATCAATAATCAATCCTCCACTCCCAGACGCATTGCCACCCTTCCTCCCGACTCAGCTCGTCCGTCTGGGATCTCTCAGTCTTTTATAGTTCATGACCCGGAAGTGCTTCTAAGCCCTCAGTCCATGTGATTATCCAGTACTTCTGGGTCAGGTAAAAACTCCTAATTTTCTTCAACCTGGAAGTACTTTATTTCTTCCATCCTCGTGACAGGGAAGTACTTCCGGGTTATACGAATAATACATGTCCTTGAGCCTCCCTGCAGCGTCCTCTGGTGGCCCCCACTGTATCCAGCAGGGTTGTGAATAGAAACTCCATTGTCCAGGATTCCCTGCTGGCCTTCGGGGCACCTCCATGCTACAGGGAGTGCTCCATCTGGAGGCCTGGGGGTATTGGCCGGGATGAATGGCCGGCCATATCCCACAAGACAAAACTGTGATTGGTTGATTCTGAATGCAGCCATATCCTTGATTATTAAAGGATGTGCACACTAATGCAACCAAATTTTTGTATGATTTTTTTTTTCTTTTCTCACTAAACAGTCTCTGATTTGTTTTCACCTTATTTGTATAGACTGCAATCTTGCAATAAAGGTTAAATATTGTGGATGACAGCCGGGACGCCCCTTTGACACTAGGTCTGGGGGAGCAGCCATGGGATGCACACTACGTCCCCCGGAACGCGTGGTGGCAGCCCTCCTGGGTTACATCGGGTACACCCGGAAGTGTAGCCTGAATTAGGTTAATTATCACCTGAAGCACTTCCGGGTGGGCTATAAGAGGAGCCTGCAGCCACTACTCGAGAGCCAGAGTCAGGAGAAGGGAGACAAAGCTGTCGAGAGGAGTGTAGGAAAGAAGAGTGTTTTTGTTTTGGTGTTACTGTTTGTGCTTTTGGGACTGTGTTGTGTCTGTAGCCCACAGACGAAGAAAATAAAACATTTATTTTTATTAGTGTGCCTCCCGTGTCTGTCTGTTGGCGCTGGTGAAGCGATTATTGTCACAATATGTTCTGACAGGATTTACCTTGGTGCTCTTTTTTTCTAGCTAGCTGTATAGACAGACATGAAAGGCACTATATAATACTTAGATATAGATAGATTCAGGTGTTTCACACAAATCAAGTCAAGCACATTGCCATACAATCGCCATTAACGAACACTGGAGGTAGAACGGGTCGTACTGAAGAGCTCAGTGACTTTAAACATGGCACTGTGTAGTGTAGAAATGCAATATCAGCAACAGACAAAAACAGGCAATCAATACATCATACTTTGAATGAAATAATTAATCTTGAAGGTAAACAGTGAGTGAGGAGACAGTCTTCTTGCTCATATGTGAGTGTGAAATGTTATCAAGGAGATGCTGGCCATTACACATCATGCTTTCCAAGATAGATAATTTTAGAACTTTATTTGTTCCCAGGGGGAAATTTGGCTAGTTACAGAAAGTCTTGAAAAAAATAAATACAATAGATAGATAGGTAGGTAGGCAGGTGGGTAAATAAATACATACATAAATACAAGCACACATTTTGGTCTGAACACACACCAGAATGATTATAAAGCAAGAAAATTAAAAAGAAAGTTCTGATTTGGCTGTCACAGTCATAATGAGGCATTATGCAGACATATTGCTATTGGTATAAAAGTGCTGCAATAGAGATTCTTAACACACCTCTGCTAAGTAATTCTTTTGCTGAAAGTATTCAGTGCTAGCGTGTCAGAGAGAGGATATGCAGCGTTGCTCATAATGGCACTCAGTTTTTTATTTTAATTATGTCATTCACTACTACTTCCAGGGGGTCCAGAGTGCGTCCTATAACTGAGCTTGTGCTTCTCTTAAAGTGAGGTTACCAGCCCAGCACATCACAGCATTGAAAATCACACTGGCCATCACAACGTTATAGAAGATGTGAAGGCATGGCAAGAAATAAGAATGCAGTCAGTAAAGAAGGTGGCTACAAATGTGTCGGGCAGCATGGGAGAGGCAGCCTTGGCCTACAGCACTCCTCTGAAGATATCAATGGGTGCTGCTTCTAAGAGGAAACTAAAGGCTAGATATTGTTTTTGTCTAGTGAGATTAGTAATCAGCAGTCTGGCTGAGGAGTGGCACCTAGTGTGGTCATATGAAGGGAACGGAGATATCAACTGTCAGGGAAGGAACATACCGAATATATCTGTTAACAGTATATTTAGTATTTTATATGTATTCAAGAACAGTTTATATATTTAAATATATTCTTAAATATGTTTATTATGTTTTTACCTTGGCGGCACGGTGGCGCAGTGGGTAGTGCTGCTGCCTTGCAGTTGGGAGATCTGGGGACCTGGGTTCGCTTCCCGGGTCCTCCCTGCGTGGAGTTTGCATGTTCTCCCCGTGTCTGCGTGGGTTTCCTCCGGGCGCTCCGGTTTCCTCCCACAGTCCAAAGACATGCTGGTTAGGTGGATTGGCGATTCTAAATTGGCCCTAGTGTGTGCTTGGTGTGTGGGTGTGTTTGTGTGTGTCCTGCGGTGGGTTGGCACCCTGCCCGGGATTGGTTCCTGCCTTGTGCCCTGTGTTGGCTGGGATTGGCTCCAGCAGACCCCCGTGACCCTGTGTTCGGATTCAGCGGGTTGGAAAATGGATGGATGGATGTTTTTACCTTTATGTCTTCCTTTATAGAAGTTTCATCATTACTGCTGGGTTCTGTTGCTTGTTTTCCATCAGAATCTTTAATGCCATGCATTAACTGAATGTGTTTCTCCAACATTAGCCTTTTACTGAAAGTCCGATTTGAATCTGGGCAATGTCTACAGTAAAAAAAAAAAAAAAAAAAAGTACACAATTGTTACTTTTTTCTTAAAGATTTATCCATAAAAAACATTGCCAGCAGGAAGAAAAAAAAAAAAAAACAAACAAGTGATGAGTCAATTTTCCAGTCATTTAAAATTAAGAATTATCAGCAACTGGAATATAATAAATAACAGGTTTATAACAACTGGACTACATGTAAACATATTTTCAGTCTTACTAACTCAATGGTAGCTTCAAAACATAGTCTGTATGTACAGTATGTATTTTATACAAAACACTACTTGCCTTGCCATAAAATATTAAAAACCCTAATGAAAACCTGTAAACACTAATAGTTACTTAAGTTCATGATAAATCAATCAGCATACTCACACAGTTAGGTTTGACGGTTCCTAGAAAGTTCTTTCAGAGGAAAAAAAGCTGTTAATTTATAATATAGAAAAAGACATTCCTCTTGTTGTATACTGTAATTACCAGCTATCTGCATTCTGACAAATTTACATAAATGTTGAAAAAAATTATATTTTGGACACTCCCCTGCAATTTTGCTGCAGGAATCCACTCAACAAACAGTCTTGGTTGGAAAAAGTGAATGAATTCTATGATTTATTAACAGATGAACTCTCTTTTAAAAGCAATAAGCTAAAGCAAATGCCTCCAGTTGTTCCAAATCAAACTGTGATTAGAAGATGTTTTGAACCACTTCTGTTTGCATAACTGTTTAAATTCATTTGTATTTAGTGGATGTATTGTATGAAAGGCTTGCTTCAAGTAATGCTCTAATATTTCAACAAGGAAATTCTAAAATGGCTTTGGTCACTAAATTCAAGTTCTTGGTGCAATTATCATACCTGCAGTTTGTGCTTCATATAATAGATTAATTTTCTGATAATGTTCCACTCAGTGACTGTCAGCAATCTAGGTTCTGAAGGAACAAAACAGCCCTGCACCATAATGTTCCTTCTTTCATGCTTCACAGGAAGATGATTTGGTGTTGGTTATGCAAATACAACAATGTGTACGTTGATCGAAAAGTTCCACTTCTGCCAAGCAAACTATTAGGAACTACTCAAACAAGAATCCAAAAAAAGGAAAAAGGTCTACAACCAGTAAACATGTAATGAGTGAGTCTTTGCTCTGCATTAAGCTAGATTTCCACCTTGGGTTTCTTGTTACTACTAACCTGAAGCAGCAAGGAAGCTCCTTCTGGGCTATCATAGGAAAACAGGATTAAAAGATGATGCATACTTAAAAAAAAAAAAAAATACTGGTCCACAAAACTCTACATTATTAACCAGATTGCAGTGGTAATTTTTTTAATGTGTTTTGATTTTGATAGATTTATCTATAGATAATATTAGCAAGGTTATATATGCAAACTTTTAAATTAATTTCATTTACACATTATATATTTTATAAATATGACACTGTTAGCCATTTTTAATAATGCTTGATTTTAAAATAGGTTTTATACATAATGCAGAGCTCTGTAACTTATGATGGCTTACTTCATCCATGTATATCAATATAAAAAATTAAAATGTACCAAACTTCAGACTTATTACCATATGCAAATTTTGAAAAATTAAAATAAATTGCCATTAATGCTAAACAACTGGAGAATCATAGAACCTGTCACCATAAATAAAAAAACAAACTGAAAAATATTACAATACACTATACAAATGAATAAAAGCACAAAAAAACTCTAAGCTCCTGTACAAGTGGAGAAAAACACTGTATTGTGTATTGTCAAGGAAAAGGAGCTCTGAAAAGGAGATCTAAAATCAAGGATCAGATGAAAACTGGAACATCATTTGAAAGAAGCTGAAGCAAGGCTGTGCCCTATCAATGAGCTGGAACAGTTCTGGATAAAGGAGTGTCTTTATTTTGATTTAAAAATGTTACAAGAGATGAGGTATGGTGACAGCTCCATATGAACATTAATTTGATAATGTAGGTTCAGATAAGACATGAATATAAAGGATGAAGTTACATAAAATAATAAAGAAAAGAACTGCATAAAGAGCTCCGAAATTACTTAACTGTAGGTTCAAGAGTTGTGAATCCATGATCATAATTATCTCAGGGAGAAAGTGCAAGTCTGAAATGTTGAAGTCCCCTGTGACTACAGACTGCCTAATTTATCAAATATATATATATATCAAGCAATATATAAGCAATACATCAAATTATATCCATGGAATAATCCATTATATAATTATATTCTAGGATTAAATTTTAGAAACCTTTGAAGTACTGCTCTTTTCTTAAGGGAAACTGATGAATACATGTGGAAGTCAGTATTGCACATACTCTCTCTGAAACACCATCATTAAGTACTTTCAGCCATTTAATTATTTAGCAGAAGTGTATCAAAAAACACTTCTTGTGTGCCTTCACACATATGTCAGTATGCCTGTATAATGCCTTATTATTACTGTTCCTTTATCTTTGGCCAAGTTATAAGTTTTCTTCATTTTAGCAATACTGGTGTATATTTGTGGGTTTTGCTGTTATTGTTTATTATACTGTACTTCTTGAGCTTCTAAAAAACCTAAATTTCCCACTTGGGATAAATAAAGCACTACAACTCCAGTCAAAAATTATGGAATCATCACTCCTGGAGGATGTTCCATTAGCTATTTTACTTGCAAAAAAAAAAAAAAAAAAAAATGAAATCTCTTACTGATGAGAAAAAAAATACAGCATCACCTGGTAATCTGCATTTCTAAAACAAATAACCTGCACAAGTCTAAATATGCCAGTTAGTCTTCAGTTAAAAGAGAGAGTTTGCAGACCGTAACGAGCTGTTGCATCTGGCTAATTGACTGGCAACATGGCCCCAACAAGACAGCTGTCAATTGAAACAATAGAAATGATTATAAAACTCCTTCAAGAAGGTAGTTCCAACACCAATAAAGGCAAGCAAATTAAAAAAAAAAAAATCAAAAACTGAAATCTCTTGTTCATGTAAGTATTCAGACCCTTAATTCAGTACTGTAGAAAAGGCATGCGCTCAACCTTGCCTTGCATAAAACAAGTTCAGTTTAGGAATTACAGTGAATTTCAATGAAAAAAATAATGTATCTCAAATGTATCTGCTTTAGAAAGAGGTGACCTGAAGGCACAGTGGTTAGTACCACTGCAGCATGGATCCATTGTTCCGAGTGAACTACACATGCTCTCATTGTCAGCATGACATATCACCAGGTACTTCAGTTTTCCTCTCATATCCCAAAGATGTGTATATTACTCGGTGATTAAAAAATAGACTTGTTTGAATATAATTATGGATATGAATGGGTCCTGAAACTACTTCTGTTACCTGACTTGCAACAGTTGATCCTGGGATAGACTACAGTCCTCCATACCCAAGTTAGATTAAGGGAAAATGTTAAATAATTTATGCAAAGATCCATGCATTTATTAGATGCTGTAAGGATCAGCTCTAGCACCCTGGAATCAACTATATATGAAAGAAAAAAGGATAGACTAATGTAAAAATGGCATTTACATTTTGTTACTATAATTTTGTGCATAGCTTTCAGTGGTTTAATAATTGTGTTAAATGCTTAATTTTATTATACTGATCTGAATGAAAGATGCAACACTTGTGGAAACTAAACAGCCTTGAAATTGGAAAGCTAATTTAGAATCTGTTCATTTTCTGTCAAAAAGTTGAAAAAAAAAATAGATTAAGCCACATGATTGGAGCATCTCTGATCATGAGCTCTGAAGTCTTGCAATTTGAGGTTCCACTGCATTTTAAATGTTCAAGATATTATACCAGATGCAGTTCATTTTATGCTTTAATTTGTTAATGGGTTTCTTGCATGTTATTTAAAATTTGAACAGCTTAATCGGACATATAATGTTTCAAATGAATTTGTAAAAAACATTTTTTAAATATGTACAGCAGATACAATAAAGAGCTAGTTGCTGGCATGTTCAAGGAATTAAGAGCATCTCAAGTGCACCTATTCTAGTCTTCATCAGTTTCTAAATACATTTCTTTACACTTATTCCTCACAGGCAAGGATAATTACTGGCCTCTGTCTATTTCAGATGCACATGGTGTGGTAAGACAAGCCTAATTCATTGTGTGCAACTTTTCTCTGTTACATTGATATAAAGATATCAAAAATTTAGTAGAAATGACAAGATGGTTTATAATAAATATTGATGTGGCGGTACATTAAACCTGTTCTATAATACCATCAGACACTATTACAGTGCCTCTAGCAAAACCATGTGCATACATTTTAATATTTTTAGCTTATTTACAATGCACAACATATGATCATATATTAAAATTTGGAAAAAACGTTCGGAAAGAAATGCTATTAAAAAGGTTTAAACTGTATAATGGGTACGTTAATAAAATACTATTTCATCACTTAAAGCAAAGGGCCCTATATGTTCTGGAAGTTTATGTCTGAAAACCACTACTATGACCTTAATTTAGTAAGCAGAATTGATATATATATTTATTCATATACATGTATGAAAGGTTTAGGTTGATCATTTTTCAGATTATCTGCCAGACCATTTACCTGTTGTTGTTTTTCTAATCTTTGTTCCTGCTTCTTCAGTGTAGCCAAAGAAAACTCTGCTTCATGAAAGGTTCATTTAACTGTCTATCTTGTAAAATTACGGTCTGACCAATTAAGATCATTTGTTCCTCTCTATTCAGTGGTCCTGACTCCTGGGTGTAACCAAAAGAAATTGTTTGTTATGAATGACTGTAGCATTAATGCCCAAGTATCAGACAGCAAATGTTGATTATACTGTATGTAACTGAATAATCAGAAAAAGTCAATATACTGTACTCATTACATGAAAGAACAAAGTAAATATAATAAAACAAAAATGTTTTTCTTGGATTTTATAAATAACTAATTAAAATAAAATGCAATTAAATCAAATAAACATTATGTGTAAAAAAACATATTTGTGAAAATAAATATTAATAAACATTGACTCAGACTTGCACAAAATTCATTATTAGTTCAACTCTAATGTATATCTTCTTTTGATTGGGGATGTACTATGATGAAATAGTTCCACTTGGAAACAGTTTATATAATGCAACACTTTTTCTCAGAACACCTGCAGGATTATCCAAATAAGGAAAATTTTGCTGGCATCCCCGATAAAAACTTGTAAATTCCACAATTTGGACCTAAGAATTGTGAAGCATGACTGTGCTGCTCAAAATCCTACTTTGTTGTTTCTAAGGAAAACTAATTCATAGTAATGAAATTAGAAAAAATGCTTTATTTACCCTTAACAAAAGAAAGTTTTGTGCTGTAATCATATTATATTTTTAAAAGTTATTTCTGTTTGCATGTTCATCCCTTTAATTAGTCAATGAAAAAATGCTAGAATAAATTAACGAAAAGTATGTAAAATTTGGATGCAAATTAGAGAAAAATAACTCAATCTAGCTTTCTGTTTGTCTTTTTAAAATATGTATTAACCATGAAATGTTTCATTCAAGAGTGACATTAAATACATCAATTTGTATATTCTGAGTGGGCAAATTAAAGCTTAAGTATCTCCTGAGTTAGCAATAACTAAACAAGAAAATAACCATAATTGAAATGTCGTTAAAAGATTATTTTTAATGCTTTAAAATGATCGGACTTTAAAAAAAACATAGATCTGTTTAAGTTTACTTGCTTTCACCTTAAAAGTACACAGACAGGATATCAATAAAAAATGAATGCAATACACTTTTTTAAAAATACATTTTAATTTGCAAAAACCAATTTCTGATAGATGACAAATTAATGTCAACAGAGTATAAATATGTCTAGATTAAAATTTACTTTTCTTTCTGACACATACAGTCATTTGGATTATATGCATCCATTTTATAAGGTAAATCCAAGGTAGTAAATACACAATGCTGGAACTAATGTTTGGAAAAGGGAAAGCATCTTTTGCCCTGAAGACCAGTGGTGGCCAGAGGTCATAAGAAAGTGATGACAGTGAAGTCCACTTTGGCTATGAAATGTTGAAGATTTATCCTTCATATTGTTGTGGGTATTTAGCACAGCTATCTACAGCAGTGATTTACCTTATTTCTTCATGTTGAGTGAGAAGATTTGGTTCACAAGTTCTTTGTCATTTTTTGTTTCTGTTAAATTACACTACTGGGACAGAACATCGAGGAGGTTGGCATTGCAAGTGGTTAACAATATTTCTTTTCACCTCTTCTTATTGGTTCATTGCTTAAAATGTTGGAGTTCATTCCATGGGACATGTACTGTAAATGTGTAGCCGGTAAATATCAATGTGGTATGTAATTACCATGGAAAACCCAAAGAGTGTTTGATTTAAAGAAAACATACTGAAGAGTTGAGCGCAGATGTAGAAAAACTAAATGGATAATTCACTATGAAATATTGAAGGCTAAAATAACAGAATACAACAACATAGTAGTTGTTGAAAGGCGGTACCACTTGTCTAAAATTATAAATAATAATGCTGGCAATCCAATAGTTTTTTTTTATCTACTAATGATTGTTTACCCAGGTCACATAATGGAATGCCTCCAAAAAACTTCCAGTGAAACTTGTAAGGCTTTTGCTATATTTTTTTAAACACAAAATTAATGATATTAAAAATAATACAGTACATCCTACCAAAGCTGATCCTATTAAATCCTGGGATTCCATTCTTTCACTAGGATAGATTTACCCGATCTATATAGAATAATTTCTCAACTAAAACCTTCACCAGTGTCCTTGACCCAATACCAACAAGCTTTTGCAAAGAAGTATCCAATGTGCTAATTGATAGTGTGCTTGATATAGTAAATTCATCATTAGATTATCATTATTAGTCTTCAGACAGCTATTTTTAATCCCTGCTCAAGAAAAATAATCCTGATAATAATAATCCTGTTTTTGACAATTTCAGACCAATTTCTAACCTGCCTTTTTTAAGTAAAATTCTAGACACTCATTACACAGCTAAATGATCACTTAAATAAATTTGCTGTTCTTGACAAGTTTTAGAACAAATGACAGTATAGAAACTGCACTGGTTAAAGCTGAAAATAATTTACGGGTTAATGTAGACAGAGGCCATTTATCTGTTCTTATCCTCCTAGATCTGAGTGCATCATATGATACCTTTAATCACAATATTCTTATAAATCGCCTTATTTAATGGGTGGGCCTCTCTGGCAATGCCTTAAATTGGTTTGAATCTTACTTAACAGGTTGAAAATTCTTTGTTAGTTATGGTAATTATACTTTGGAGACGCATGATATTCTATATGGTGTTCCACAATCTATCCTGGGTCAACTGCTCTTTTTTGATCTTCATGCTTCCTTTAGGTCAGTTTATCTAAAGGCATAACAAGAGCTACCACAGGTATACTAATAACACACAACTGTATTGATCAATAGCACCCGTTGACCTTGACTTCCTTGGTTCACTGATCAAATGTCTTACTTGTGTTTCTGAGTGGATGAGTAGCCATTTTCTCAAACTAAATAAGGAGAAAACAGAAATCTTAGTGACTGGCACAAATGGACATAGTGAGGGTATTAGAGATAAACTTGATCCATTAGGCTTAAAAGTAAAGACAGAGGTAAACAATTTAGGGGTAATTATAGACTGTGACCTAAATTTTAAATTGCATATTAATCAGATTACCAGGGCCAAATGTTTTCACTTAAGGGATATAGCAAAAGTTTGATCCCTAATAACTTTGCAAGATGCTGAAAAATTAGTTCACACATTTTTTTAGTCAGCTAAATTACTGTATTGCACTCCTTTAAGGCAGACATCAATTGGTTGCAACTAGTGCAATGCAGCTGCCAGAATCTTAACAAGGAAAAGAAAATCTGAGCACATCTCTCCAGTTTTAATATTGTTACATTGGTTATTTGTGCCATTCAGGATTGACTTTAAAATATTGCTTAGTTTACAAAGCCTTAAATAATCTCAATCCACCCTATATTTTGGAATACCTGTCACCTTACACTCCAAATTGAAACCTTAGATCTTCAAATGTGGGTCTGCTTATAATTCCAAGAGCTAAACTTAAAAGAATTGGTGAGGCAGCCTTCTGCCGTTATGCACCTAAAATCTAGAATAGTTTACTGAAAGAATGCCCAGTGGGAACTGGGAGGTCTTGTGGCCTAGGAACCCCTGTAGATTTTGTTTTTTTTCTCCAGTCAATTTGGAGTTTTGTTTTGTTTTTACTGTCCTCCTGGCCATTGGACCTTACTTTATTCTTTGTTATTTAGTATTGCCTAACCTTATTTTTGTTTTCATAAACTTTTCTTTGTTCATCTTGTAAATCACTTTGAGCTACACAATTTGTATGAACATGTACTATATAAAAAATATTGTTGTTGTAATAGGTTAAAGGATACCACGATTCAACTGCTTTTGATCTAAATCCTTTAAAACTTTGTAATGTTACAATATTACAGATCAACATATTTACCACTCAAAGCTGACTGAAGCTAACACTTTTACAGCATCTGCTACAGGGTGAAATTATATTTATACACAAAATTCCTATTATTCCTACTAAGTGCTTGTTTGAATAAAAAAAACTACGGTTTTCTCTAAAATTTTGTTTTGCAATGACCATCAACAAAAGCCAAGTCAGTGGGAAAAGCAAGTATTGATCTATGGCAGGAATGTTTTAATTCTATGCAACTACATGTTAACATTAGCCCCTTGAGGGAAAATTAATATATAATCAAAAATACCGTATGTATATTGCATAAAGAAAAGTTACTTATGTAGTGTTTATGATATATCTAATTAACCCTTAGCACTATAACTGAGGTCCACTGTCTTATGAAATTTCCCAGCTGAAGTGGGGTTATACAGCAGGCACACTTATAAAATATATTTATATTTAAGTGCTTCTTTACATATTAAACTCCCTATTACTTACTCTATAACCTTAATCTAAAATTTAGATTATAATTTACAAGATTACACCCCCCTTCAGTGCTCTAATTTGTTGTCTTCTAGCAATGAACTCTTTAAGCATGTCTCTTCTGCCCTTTTATAAGGTCTAGCCAGTATCTTCAAAATGAAGAATTTATATGCCTAAATGAAGCTTTGCTCATTGCATAAAATTCGTAGGATAGACTGGCATTACTTATTTTGCTATGCTTTGACACCAAAGACTTTTCCGAAAAAGCAAACTGCAAATGCTCTTAATTCAAACAAGAATGCCAGTTTTCTCTCTGCAGGGTCTGTTTGGAATGTAGCCTCTGGGTTTTACCTGATAAAATGATCAATCAGAGACCAAGCAATAGCTCAGAGAATGTTTATGTGATGCACCATATATAACTTGCTCAGTGAACAAAGGACCATAACTCAACAAATGGCAACCTTGATGGACAAAACATTGCTTCAAGCTTAATGTCTACCCAAAAGACCAATGGAAAAACATCTACTTCAATTAAAAGCTATTGCCAGTCCCAGATCTAAGCTCTCTCTGTGGTCAGCTTGGCTGTAACTTCTGCTCTCTATAGCAGGAACCCCACTGCCTATAGGGTGTGACCATAACAAAGGCTGGTGCAATCTATTTTACTCTAAAGGGCAAAATCATGCTAGACTGGATGGGTGGAAAACTTGTTGGCACTGGAGCTGGACGAGGGTGGCCATGAGTCCAAACCTTGCTAAGAAACAGGAAGTGCACAAGCAAAAGTAAGACCATACGTAAAAGACGTGTTTGTCTTGCTAAAGACAGGGGGTTGACTAGTCACTAACTGCACAGCAGACATTAATTTTATACTAGCCAAAAGAGGTCACTCTGATTAAAAAACCTTGAAGAGAAAACTGCAGTACTACACACAACCTGAAGGTGTGACCAAGGCAAAGAAAGAGGACAACTCCTGAATAAAGCAAGAAAAGTGTGCAGAAGATCTTTCCACGTGTGCTGTATGAGGCCGGTGAGGAAAGGTATATAAAGTATCACCTACACCAAACAATAAGTTCACAGAAACTATGTATGTGTGTGGTGGAGTAACCTAGTATAAACTAGCTGTGAGAAAATGATCGCCATGCAATTGATGCTAGAAACTTAATAACTAGCTATGGAACTTATCCATCTTGACCACATGAAATTCAAGATCAGAATTCATAAGCTATATGTGTTTTTTTTTATAAGAGATAAAAAATTCAACTAAATTATCATAATTTTATGTTTTGGGTTGATTGTTATTATCCTTTGTTGATCTATCTACTATTTATATTTTATATTATATATATACACACACACACACACACATATACATAAATACACACACACACATATACACACACTTGCATATACAGTGGAACCTCGGTTCACGAATGTCTCGGTACACGTACAACTCGGTTTACGACCAAAACATTCGCCAAACTTTTGCCTCGGTTCACGACCACACACTCGGTATAAGAACAAGCCAGTTTCCCTTTCGGTTTGTGCGCGCGGATGATTTTCGCACCTGTTGCATTGTTCTCTGTCAGACGTGCGTGCTTGCACGTGCGTGCGTGCTTTCGCTGTGAAGTCTTTGTGCTCAATTTCATTTCCCTTCTGGTTCGTACGCGCCAATTACTGTATTTAAGCACGTGTTCAGCCTCTCCCTGTTCATTGTTCTCAGTCAGACGTGCGTGCTTTACCTGTGAACTCTTTGTGCTCTACAGTATTTCGTGTGCTTTTGCAGTTAACCATGGCTTCTAAGCAAGTGAAGAGTGGTGAGAAGAAAGTGTTGCAATGTTACTTTTCTCTTTTTTTCAAATGTTTATTTTTTTCCATGTGCTTAAGACTCATTTAAAAAGAGTGTTTACAGTGATCGGGCTGTAATGCTATTAGCGTGAACTCCTGCAATGTTACTGTCTTGGTTGGCTTTTAAATAAAGTTTGGATTTGTTCAAATGTTCCTTTTTTTTCCCCCTGTGCTTAAAACTCATTTAAAAAAAAGTGTTTATACAACGATTGGATTGTAAGGCTATAGCGCAAACTGCTGCAATGTTACAGATAGAGAGAGAGGGCTCACGTGCTACTAAGAGAGAGACAGAGAGAGGGGGGTGGGGGCTTGCGTGCTGCTGAGAGAGAGAGAGCCTGCACGTGCAGCTGAGCAGGGAGCCTGGGTGTTTGTGTCAGTGTTATTCAATGTTTTTACATTAGTTTACTATTACACTGTGCATTCTATGGTGTAATTAACTATATTTGTGCTTAAAAATCTTTAAAAAAATATATTTACATACAGTTCGTACGGTCTGGAACGGATTAATTGTATTTACATACAATCCTATGGGGGAAATTGCTTTGGTTCACGACCAAATCGGTTTACGACCAGAGGTTTGGAACGAATTATGGTCATGAACCGAGGTTCCACTGTTCTCATCTTCTTATATCCTTATGTTATAAAAAAATTGTGCTATTAGGTTTATTGCAACAAGCATTTTGTTATTTGTTGAAAACAGTCTATCACAGTGTCTGAACTACAGAACAATGGAGAAAGTGAAAGTTATACGGGTATAATGAAGATGAGACCAGAGATCACTGGATCTCTTCATATTACTGGTGTTGCAACTGTAGGTGAAACACATCCTTTGGTGGGCAGAAGTTAAAATCCTCACACAAAAGTATTTTAATTTGCTGTTCCAAGTTGGGCATCTTACTAATTTTTAATTAACTACTGGCATTGCGAAAGGCAACACTGATAATTATACAACTGATTAACATCAACCAATCAAATCTTCTCACATTATAAATATGTCCTACAAATCTCCAACAACCCCTGCTCACTCTAACTTCATACTTATTCATACTTGTGCTCCAAGAACAGCTGAGAGATATAAACAGTCCACCTTGTCCTGGGTCTGTTCTTCGGGACATTCCTTTACACTTCTTGAGAGAGGTGTCCTAGAGTATCTAGACTCAGGTACTGCTGGGCTTCTCTCTTTGTCAAAGGGGCTGAACCCAGAAACTCTCACAGGAAACTTACTTTGGCCACTTGTATTTGTGACCTCATTCTGTTAGTTATTCAACTAAATGTAGGTCATAGTTTGTCTGCAGATTTAGTTTAACTTCCAGTTCAACTTTCAGAAAACTGCCATGGCTGCCTGTGGTCCTTTGTAATCTTTGGTGTGCAATGGAAAATGTCTCAGCTGAGAGTGGTACAGATAATGGTTTCCTGGTAAAGAGTGGTTTGTTTATTACAGGTAAAGGTTGAGCAGCTGCTCAAAGCAGATCAGTTCCAGTCCCTCAGGATCTTATTCATAAGTGATGATAGAGGTAATTATGAGATTGACAATCTGATGGAGTCAAGAGGACAACATCATCTACAAACAGCAGATGCAACTCTGATAATCTCAAATTGGACACCCCCTAAACATCACTTATACTTTATATTCTGTCCATGAACATCATAAACAGGAGAGGATAACAGATGCACCCTTGGAAAAGCATTAACACCAACACTGAACAGGTGTTTGGTAATATCTCTTCTTCTTCTCTTTTTGGCTGCTCCCGTTAGGGGTTGCTACAGAGGATCATCTTTTTCCATATCTTCCTGTCTTCTGCATCTTGCTCTGTCAAGGTGTTTGGTTAATACCAAGTATACCAATACAACTCTTGCCCTACAAATATAGGGACCAAATGGCACACAGCAACTTCCAACGGATACCATGGAATAAACATTAATCAGCCTTTTCCAAGTCTACAAAGCATACTTAAATAGCACTGGCAAACTCACATCATCTATCAAGCATCTGTGCAAAGAATCAGAGGAGGTTTGTTTATTCATGGCCAGGATTTAACCCATATTGCTCCTCCTTAATCTGAAGTTCTGTTATCAGGTGAGGCATCCATTTCAGTACCTTTTCAAAGGCTTTCCTCAGCAGGCTGAAGAGTATGATGCCTCATGTGATCTCAGCCACATAGGTGGACCCATCTCCGAAGTACTTCCTGCACTTAGGAATTCCTCCGTCAAATCTAGGCCAACTTGACATCTTCTGTTACTAATGGTTTTCCACAAATGGTCTGTTACCATGACAGGGACCAACACCAACCTGCTCACAGATACTTGCACCTACCACCAATAATGAAGTCTGGAAGATGAATGGGAAGTACTTCTAGATGTAGGAGTAGAACTCAGTCTTATGAAAGGTAACTGCTGGTTGTTCAACACCCTCCCTATCCACTTGGGTCTTCCAGGTCTGTCCCGCAGGTGCTCTGTTTCTGTGAGGCAGCCTAACACCAAAAGGCAACAACTTGACAGCTCAGCACATCTTCTTATTTAAATGTCTGGAACATATATAGTCCAATGAGATGAAAAAGCATATTCAATCACTGACCTTTTGCCCAAGGTACTTTGCTAATCTTGTATCTGAAAACAGTTTTCATTATGGACAATTTATATAAGAAATCGCTGTTGTGATTCAGATCAGGCAGGGAGCTGCTTACAACCATGGCCCTCTGGGTAGTGACAGGTCTCTCCTTAGACCAATCTGCTATGGATAACCCTAATCGGAACTCATAATGTATTTCCAGACAATATGGCCCTAAGAATCATAGACTTACAAAAGCCAAATATCCATAACTCCAACAAGATCATAAACTTGGAGGGGTATTCTGATGAATTTGCAGGTAATAGGCAAAAAAAAAAAAAAAAATGTCTGATGAATGAGTCTCAACACACTGACTGGTATAAATAATATGAATCAATAAAAATGATTGATAATACAAGAAGTGGCATGTTTAAAATGATCACTGTACTGCAGAGCTTGTTCCTCAGAGGTTAACTGGGTCATTATAAGATCACTATTACCAGATGTACGGAGTACAGTGAATTTCTTACTTGCATGTGCTAATCAACATTGCCAATCTCCAGAGCCCTGATTAGGAAGTGTAACTACAGTATCTTGCCTCAAAATGTCTGTCTTCATTAACTGAAAATGTCAGTGTTCAGATAGTTAAAAAAGATGCTGAATAAGGTAAAATGGCTGGTGTGCTAAATAGATAATGCAATGTTGTTTTACATCCAACTTCCATTACAAAAAAGCGAAAGATAGATAGATAGATAGATAGATAGATAGATAGATAGATAGATAGATAGATAGATAGATACTTTATTAATCCCAAGGGGAAATTCACATTAGTGAATATACTGTATATAAATAAATAATATAAATATAGTGATTAGATAATCTCTCAATTATAACAATGGCAAATGTGACAGCTTTGGCGTTTAGATACTGATTTAAAAAGTCAATTGCTTAAGTGTATGTGATATACACATATATACTATTTCACTTCATTTTCTTTACTGATTATACACATTTCACTTGAAAAATGATCTGGTTAGAAAAGGCCTAGTGTTACAAAAAGTGGCTTATTATTACATAAGTGGTACCTATAGTATACATAAAGCTGCATTCTCAGGAAAAACAATGTCAAATACAACAAGAAATCATAGTTCACCAAAGAGCTGAAAGCCCTGCATAGAGCCAAAGAGGAGGCTGCAGGTGTGAGGAACTCTGTGAGCTAGAAGAGGGAAAAATCAAAACTTAAGGCGGCTATGGGTTCTGCAAAACCACAAAACATAAACAAACTGAAAGAGCAGTTTGACAGGAATGAATCACCTGTTGTGTGGAGAAGCTTGCAAAAAAAATTTCAATGTACAAAATGAAATCCCACCCTGCAATTGCTGACTTATCAGTTCTTAATGTGCCGAGTGAGTTTTGGTACATATATTAAGATAGTCATTCAATTAAGTGCTACAAGCTACAGTAGTAGGAAATTATTTATATACAACGTATTTAAGTTAGAATACTTACTGTATCTTCATTGATTAAAGTAATACAAATATAATGTTTATACAATAATACCTTAACAAACACATACATGTTCTTAATAACTGAAAGCACTATAACAGACATATATACTTCAGACAATAGATAGAAAAAAAGAGCAGTGAGTTATATGTGGAGAAGGTATAAGAGCAACATTGCACAAATCTACTGAGATCATATGGTGTCATTTTCCCAAATACAACTGAAATGAAAGGAGAACATGCCATAAACGGCTGCACATCACTAGTGAGAATATTTCCAATTACTTCTCACCGTTAGAGCTGGTCTGAACAACAATGAATAGAATGCAAGAACAAGTTCAAGTTCAAATTCAGTCATCATGTGTATGGTGAAGCATTCCAATATCTTCTTAATGGTACAGACTGGATAGAATGGAGTTTATTTTTCTAACCTATAACTCTAACTTTCTTGCCTGTTTATACAACTCAGTGCCATGGAGATACCTTTAAAAGTCATAATGTTACTTTCAATAACAAAGTTACACTTTTAATTGTGCCTGCACATTTAACCTTAACCCTTTCCAAGTTCAACTGTCTAATGCACCTTTAAAATCAAAAGAACATACTTAAACAACCACCGGTAACTGGAATAACTATGTACCATCACCAACATTATCTTCTTAAATGCAGGAAAAAATATTCACACTTTGAAGATTTACATGAAAGAAAGACGTAAGAAAACTATTAATCACCTAGTCTGATTTGCCTAAAATGGACAAAAAGCATATCACAAGTTTGTGCCTAATGACAGGCTAGCACATCTTTAATATCAGAACAGGAAAGATAAACTCTGGACCCATCTCTCTTTAAAAGTTACATCTGACTTCCTAACTTTAGCAAAAAGAAGACATTTTTTCTTTCTAAAAATCTGTTTCCCTTTTAGGATTTGGGTAGAGGTTCATGCAGGGTGGCTACAGGGCTGGGTTGTAGAGGTGGGCTGTTAAGTAAAGTAACTGTTATGAGTTTTGTCATACTGCTGACATCATGTAGACAAAATACAACTATTTGAGAATTCTTTAGTCTTCATGTATTTTTTTTTGTTTGATACCCACGAAGAAGCAGCATCATATTAAGTAGCACAGAATTATATATATATTATTCATATTAAATAAATTTTATGTAAACAGCCATGTAAGCTGATAAAATACTCCCATTATTAATATTACATTATATAAATCATAAGGAAAGAGGGGCAATACTGTTAGTAAATCTGTGAGTCTAGCCATCTCTACACTGTTTATGTACCAAGCGAAGCAAAAGTAACTGGCTAACCATTTGTCCTCACAGGTGGCGCAGTGGTAGTGCTGCTGCTTTGCAGTAAGGAGACTGTGGAAGATTGTGGGTTCACTTCCCAGTTCCTCCCTGTGTGGATAGCGCTTTGAGTACTAAGAAAAGCGCTATATAAATGTAATGAATTATTATTATTATTCAATAAATGTTCATCTTAATCCCATCTACCTTTAATAGTAAGATGACATTCTTACTATGTAGATGACAGCCATATTGTACTCAGGCAACTATAAGAATAGGAACAGTTCTTTGTTAGCTTTTTTTTTTTTTTTTTTTTAAATATAGCACCACAACGAATGGAGGCTCATTAATGAAGCTCCAGCTTCTGTTATGACTAATGGTCAAAGTATTCCTTAAAAAAAATCAGTTTTACTGTTTTTCTCATTCTTGTGACAGTTGTTTACAGAATAAATAATGATAGTGTTTAAAAGATTAATTTACAGTACTTCTATCAACATTTTCACCTTAACTTACAATAAGTACAAGTTCAAAGCAGAAGTATAAACTCAAAATTTGAAAAAATGGCACTGTCATATTAAGCCACTGAGAATAAAGTTGATATCTAGATTGCTGTTAACTGATGCATCTTAAATGAATATCAAGTTTAAAGGACTTTTAAATGTGGGGATTTTAAAGCCTTTAAAATTACCAAAGTAAAACTGGAAATATATTAATTAGTCTTCATACTGGTTTACGAGAAAGGAGATCCTTGCTTACCATAATGTGTGTTTATAACATTTTAGCATACAGTAATCATAAGGGAGGCATCACACTTCTGTAATATTACTAATGGACCACTTAAAAAACTACAGTAATCTGACATTCATAAAAATCAAACAACCACTTTCTACATCCATCCATCGTCTCCCGCTTATCCGAGGTCGGGTCGCGGGGGCAGCAGCTTGAGCAGAGATGCCCAGACTTCCCTCTCCCCAGCCACTTCTTCTAGCTCTTCCGGGAGAATCCCAAGGCGTTCCCAGGCCAGTCGAGAGACATAGTCCCTCCAGCGTGTCCTGGGTCTTCCCCGGGGCCTCCTCCCGGTTAGACGTGCCCGGAACACCTCACCAGGGAGGCGTCCAGGAGGCATCCTGATCAGATGCCCGAGCCACCTCATCTGACTCCTCTCGATGCGGAGGAGCAGCGGCTCTACTCTGAGCCCCTCCCGGATGACTGAGCTTCTCACCCTATCTTTAAGGGAAAGCCCAGACACCCTGCGGAGGAAACTCATTTCAGCCGCTTGTATTCGCGATCTCGTTCTTTCGGTCACTACCCATAGCTCATGACCATAGGTGAGGGTAGGAACATAGATCGACTAGTAAATTGAGAGCTTCGCCTTGCGGCTCAGCTCCTTTTTCACCACGACAGACCGATGCAGCGCCCACATTACTGCGGATGCCGCACCGATCCGCCTGTCGATCTCACGCTCCATTCTTCCCTCACTCGTGAACAAGACCCCGAGATACTTGAACTCCTCCACTTGGGGCAGGATCTCGCTACCAACCCTGAGAGGGCACTCCACCCTTTTCCGGCTGAGGACCATGGTCTCGGATTTGGAGGTGCTGATTCTCATCCCAGCCGCTTCACACTCGGCTGCGAACCGATCCAGAGAGAGCTGAAGATCACGGCCTGATGAAGCAAACAGGACAACATCATCTGCAAAAAGCAGTGACTCAATCCTGAGCCCACCAAACCGGACCCCCTCAACGCCCTGGCTGCGCCTAGAAATTCTGTCCATAAAAGTCATGAACAGAATCGGTGAAAAAGGGCAGCCCTGGCGGAGTCCAACTCTCTCTGGAAACGGGTTCGACTTACTGCCGGCAATGCGGACCAAGTTCTGGCACCGATCGTACAGGGACTGAACAGCCCTTATCAGGGGGGCCGGTACCCCATACTCTCAGAGTACCCCCCACAGGATTCCCCGAGGGACACGGTCGAATGCCTTTTCCAAGTCCACAAAACACATGTAGACTGGTTGGGCAAACTCCCATGCACCCTCCAGGACCCTGCTAAGGGTATAGAGCTGGTCCACTGTTCCGCGACCAGGATGAAAACCAGACTGTTCCTCCTGGATCCGAGGCTCGACTATCCGACGGACCCTCCTCTCCAGGACCCCTGAATAGACTTTTCCAGGGAGGCTGAGGAGTGTGATCCCTCTGTAGTTGGAACATACCCTCCGATCCCCCTTCTTAAAGAGGGGGTCCACCACCCCGGTCTGCCAATCTAGAGGCACTGTCCCTGATGTCCATGCGATGTTGCAGAGGCGTGTCAGCCAAGACAGTCCTACAACATCCAGAGCCTTGAGGAACTCCGGGCGTATCTTATCCACCCCCGGGGCCCTGCCACCAAGGAGTTTTTTGACCACCTCGGTGACCTCAGTCCCAGAAATGGGGGAGCCCACCTCTGAGTCCCCAGGCTCTGCTTCCTCATTGGAAGGCATGTTAATGGGATTGAGGAGGTCTTCGAAGTACTCCCCCCACCGACCCACAACGTCCCGAGTCGAGGTCAGCAGCGCACCATCCCCACCATATACAGTGTTGACACTGCACTGCTTCCCCTTCCTGAGACGCTGGATGGTGGACCAGAATCTCCTCGAATCCGTCCGAAAGTCGTTCTCCATGGCCTCCCCAAACTCCTCCCATGCTCGAGTTTTTGCCTCAGCAACCACCAAAGCCGCATTCCGCTTGGCCTGCCGGTACCTATCAGCTGCCTCCAGGGTCCCACAGGACAAAAGGGTCCTGTAGGACTCCTTCTTCAGCTTCACGGCATCCTTCACCGCCGGTGTCCACCAACGGGTTCGGGGATTGCCGCCACGACAGGCACCGACCACCTTACGGCCACAGCTCCGGTCAGCTGCCTCAACAATAGAGGCACGGAACATGGCCCATTCGGACTCAATGTCCCCCACCTCCCTCGGGATGTGGTCGAAGTTCTGCTGGAGGTGGGAGTTGAAGCTACTTCTGACAGGGGGCTCTGCCAGACGTTCCCAGCAGACCCTCACAACACGTTTGGGCCTACCACGCCTGACCGGCATCCTCCCCCACCATCGAAGCCAACTCACCACCAGGTGGTGATCAGTTGACAGGTCCGCCCCTCTCTTCACCCGAGTGTCCAAGACATGTGGCCGTAAGTCCGACGACACGACCACAAAGTCGATCATCGAACTGAGGCCTAGGGTGTCCTGGTGCCAAGTGCACATATGAACACCCCTATGCTTGAACATGGTGTTCGTTATGGACAATCCGTGACGAGCATAGAAGTCCAATAACAAAATACCACTCGGGTTCAGATCGGGGGGGCCATTCCTCCCAATCACGCCCTTCCAGGTCTCACTGTCATTGCCCATGTGAGCATTGAAGTCTCCCAGCAGAACGAGGGAGTCCCCAGAAGGTATGCCCTCTAGCACCCCCTCCAGGGACTCCAAAAAGGGTGGGTACTCCGAACTGCTGTTCGGTGCATACGCACAAACAACAGTTAGGACCCGTCCCCCCACCCAAAGACGAAGGGAGGCTACCCTCTCGTCTACTGGGGTAAACCCCAATGTACAGGCTCCAAGTTGGGGGGCAATAAGTATACCCACACCTGCACTTTCTACATTGCTCAATAAAAATGTGTACTTTCTCTTAATACTTTGCAAGTCCCTTTATCACTTAATCTCTTCTTAATACACGGGCCAATGATCCTTCCTTTGTGGGACCCTCACTAATTTGGAATACAATTTTAAGACTATTAATTTGTTTCAGAAGTCTGAATTATTAATATGCACAATTTTAAATTGCTCACTGATTGTATATGACATCTGACAGATTCCTTGCCATAAGTGTTTCTCCTGACCCTGTGCTTATTAAATGTACCTGGAACTTTCTTTATATATTCTGGCTCTGCCCCCCTATGTTTTCTTTCTGGATCAACTGCTGTTTTTCCTGTTCTTTCTTTATGAAGAGTTAAGTTCCGCATTTCCCCCTTAAACATATAGATTGTAGGATGCATTTAGTCTTACACTCTCCTATATTCAGACTTTTCTGGTGGGCACTATTGTGGCTAAATCTACATTAGCCTTAAAGTGGATAACTTCAGAATAAGGAAAAAGAGATCACATAGTGGTTTGTTTTAGTACTGTGTTTCAAATATCTGCAAAGGCCCATGTAGAGCTTCCAGTGTTAACAAATTTGTTTTCTTGGTTTTGAGTCTAGTGTTTTTGTCTTTTTTCTTTCTTTTTTTTTTTTTGGAAATTGAGTATCTGATGGCAGTAATTAGGAAATAACTCTGATTGAGTATTTGGTGGAAAAGTTTTGAACACAGATTTTTGAACATAGATTAAAAATCTGGGATATATGTATTGTTCCTGTATTAAGTGAATTGCACTGTCAGGATGCAATATACATACAATTTCCTCTTTATGATTGGAACTTTTATATATTACTCAAGTCATGGCACGGATGTGAACAATATGTCATTTGGTACTTGATATGAAGAAAAGCTCTCTATTGATTAGAGAAGTGGACATTTTATGCTACCTCTGTCAGGCAAAATCAATTGTGATTGCTCAAATACGTTAAATCATTAATAATTATTTCCCCATCTATGTCATTACGTGCTGTCTGTGGCTAGAAGACATAATGACACTGCCTAAGATCAATGAGTATTTCCTCATCAGCAGTCATTTTATCCAAGCACCTTTCTACCCTGTTGTGCACTTATAAATAAAGTAAAAGTAAATAATATTAAATCTTAATATCTAATGACATTGTCTTTTTGTGCCTACTGTAAATGAAAAATGTAAGTAATCTATATAATATCCTTTGTACTACTATACAACAGTTACTACTATACTAATACACAGTTATATTAATCAAGAAAGTGACATCTGAAATGGAAAAGTAAAAGTGCAAAAACTTACGGACAGTTGTAGACTTTGCGGATTCCTTTATGCTTAATTCGGTTGTGTCGACAAAGACTATGTGAGGAACTGAAGGACTTGTCACACTGACGACATGGGTGCTTCTTCATTTGCTATTACATAAAAGAAATAGATGCTTTTTAAAACTAAAACAAAAGTATTTCTATTAAACTAAAAGTACACAGAGGGGTAATAATTAACTGCATATACAGTTTTGCAAAAAACAACCCCCTTCAAAGTACAAAGTATCATTAAACAATACAAAACATAAATGGTGGATTCTCAGTGTTCATTGCAACAGAACAAATATATTGTATATGAAAAACCCTATATATTTAACTCATCATAAATGCCATTATAGTTCACACCACAAAGCCAGAACACTGATGAAAATCAGGCTAGCCTAGAGAAACATCGGAAAGTTTTAAAATTTTTCAATACATTTTGGAAACAAAAGAAAAAAATAAACATAAATATGCATTATTAAATAAAACAAATGTCACACTAGTTTTTCTGCTTCACAGGTAATGATTTTAAATCTCAGCCTGGAAATTGTAGGCTCTTCTCCTACATGCCCTAAATGCATATGATGTGCTATGAATGTCTAACTGACAGCAGATTCCTGAAAAGATATAAGTGGGTTTGATAATGGATAAATACTGAAACCTTATATTAGCTGTTACTCTCATTGCATTTGTAGCTGGATTAAGGAAGCATTGCACAGTATGTATATAGTGCATTGCAATGTATTTATTTTGCATACAATCTGAACTTTTACAGATGTTCAACATTCTGTGAAAAATATTAAAATACAAGCATTTTATCCAATGCATAGTATCTGTGAAATATAGTAAATGAATAATCTGAGAAAATGTCTGTAATCAGTTCACAAGGAATGATGTATACATTAACATATAGATACTAGAAAAGAATACTCAACAATATTTATATTAACTTTTGCACCATGCCTTTCAATAGATTTACATATATTTCCAAAATTGTGTAATTTCATTCAAAGGGGTAAACTCATATTAACACCATTATTGTTCCAAGAGCAATTACTGTAATAATTTTAACAAGATTAAATGGTGCACAACACCATAATTACAAAACATTTATAACCTATTGGAATCATATGTTTCTTTAAAACACCACAATATTTAAGCAACATTATTTATCCAAATAGCATACAAGGCTAAGCACATACTTGCACAATGTTCCCCTTTGAAATAAGGATTTTTACAGCTGTTAAGTTTCTTTTTAGCTTGGATGGACATTCTATCATTTCACTTCATAGTCTTTTAGATTAACAAAAGATTGTGTTCCCACATTTCTCATTTATATGATTGTAGCTGTTTTGGCCATTCAATACACGTTGTGTTCTATGCTACTTGTTATACGCAGAGGGAGGGAAGTCAGGTGAAGGATTTATCCAAGCTGTAAAAACCTCTTTACTGTTTAGTAAACCTGTTTTTAATTTCAGTTTGTACTGAACTTTACATAACTTGCAAAATTCTCCAAACCATTTATCAAGGTTACAAAAGTTTTTATAAAACATCAGTAGACCATAATTTCTTATACCAGATGTCATATATGTAGTCATATGAATGATGCTTCCACGCCTCTCAGAGTGTGTTACTTAATAATAATATCAACATTCTATTCTCTTATTTAATCTAATTCAATCTGTTATAATTTTCATCACAGGAAATCCTTTTTTACCTGATGTCATGGACATATAGAATTGTAACTAGCAATGCTGCAGGCTGCAATTGACTGTTCTACTACTTGGTAAGTAGTGTTTCATTTTGTCTGTGGCTAGATCATTATGGAAGAAATATTTATATTTATTTATATTTATATTTACAAATAAAGAATGCATCATTAAAAAAACTGTTGGAATGGTTGGTCTGTGACCATTGTCGAGTGCTGTCACCTGAGAATCTGAAAGTTAATTAACTACAATGCTTTTGTCATAGGTTTAATCTCGCTTGGAAAAAAAAGACACCTCAGGGTCAGTTAAGAGACCTTGTTTGAATGATTCATTTATTTGAGGAAATGATGTACAACAGTTCCTTGATAAACTGCTTCTTCTTTTGGTGGGATCCATATTACTAACCGAGAATGGTAAACCGGATGGCATGGACGCAGGTACATGGCGATGGGACCATGAGACATACTGCGCAGGTGCGTACAGCGCGCGTCTCATAAACCGCCAGCGAAGTCGTATCCACCACGAATGAAGGAGTTACGGCCCAAAAACGTAAGAGCACAACTGACGTGAATGAGAAATGAAGCAACAACGCGCCCATAGCTAACGACTACCGACACAGCCACACAAAAAAGAGGATTCTGCGCTGCAGCCCAGATTCAAACGGAAGAGGCTACGGAGGCCCCACAGGTCCACAATGATAGCATGGAAGGCGCAGGCGTCATCGCCATATTGTGAGTGGCACTACTACGGAAGGCACAGGCGTCACTGCCCTATTGTGAGTGGCACTACTGCGGAGTGAAGTTAGGAATAATGTACTGCTTGGGATTGTACAAACCGCTGAACGCTTTACACCGAATTCAAACACAATACAGCTCAACGATACAAACACGAGCCCACCTGGATAAGATCAATGAACGCAGGCGCCTACAACACGCGTCTGAAACTGCGGAAGCAAAGCAGGCACGGGTTCAAAACGAATGAGCTTGACTGACGGATATACAAACACGAGCCCACCTGGATAAAATCAATGAACACGGGCGCCTACAACGCGCGTCTGAAATGCTGCAAGCAAAGCGGGCACGGCTCCAAGACGAATGATTTCGACTAATGTATTTCAGGATACCCAACACCGGGGGAAGGTGAGCGAAGCGAGCAGGGGGCAGAGCCCCCCTTGTTTACTTCTAACTCTCATTCATACTCTGGGAATGATACAGACATTGTTGATCGATGTATTCATTCTGACACTAATAGTAAACCTTAGATTAAAAAGGTTCTGAGAAATAAAAGTGCACTAATTTTCTGATCTGCATCCACAAGGGAAACATTTCTGTTTTAGCTAATTAATATAATTGTGTGTAGAGCTTGTAATATATCACTGATGCATCCATTTGTGACGATCCACATTCTTATATTGTTCTGTTCAAAACATATGGTGACAATAAAGTCAAGTTGCTTTGCTGAAGATTTAAAATAATTAATTTAAGATTTACACTGAATTACTTGTAAAAATGAAAAAAGTGAGGGAAGTTATTGGATAAAGTTCCTTTGTACCTTCAACCCAATTATAAAGTGACCACAAAATGTCTCTTAAAACTGAGAGGCCAAAATGAAATTTCTGAATTCTCTTATTGAAAGGCACCATTTGGAAGAATTATCACATACAGTGATCCCTCGCTATATCGCGCTTCGCCTTTCGCGGCTTCACTCCATCGCGGATTTTATATGTAAGCATATTTAAATATATATCGCGGATTTTTCGCTGCTTCGCGGGTTTCTGCGGACAATAGGTCTTTTAATTTCTGGTACATGCTTCCTCAGTTGGTTTGCCCAGTTGATTTCATACAAGGGACGTTATTGGCAGATGGCTGAGAAGCTACCCAGCTTACTTTCTCTCTCTCTCTCTCTCTTGCGCTGACGTAGGGGGGTGTGAGCAGGGGGGCTGTGTGCAGCTGCTTCCTGAAGCGACATGCTGCACGGAGCTTCGCATACTTAAAAGCTCAAAGGGCACGTATTGATTTTTTTTATCTGTCTCTCTCTATCTCTCTTCCTGCTCCTGACAGAGGGGGTGTGAGCTGCCGCCTTCAACAGCTTTGTACCGGCGGTGCTTCGCATACTTAAAAGCCAAAAAGCCCTATTGATTTTTTTTTTGACTGCTTGCTTTGCACTCCTTTGAAAAGGAAGATATGTTTGCATTCTTTTAATTGTGAGACAGAACTGTCATCTCTGTCTTGTCATGGAGCACAGTTTAAACTTTTGAAAAAGAGACAAATGTTTGTTTGCAGTGTTTGAATAACGTTCCTGTCTCTCTACAACCTCCTGTGTTTCTGCGCAAATCTGTGACCCAAGCATGACATTCTAAAAATAACCATATAAACATATGGTTTCTACTTCGCGGATTTTCCTATTTCGCGGGTGGCTCTGGAACGCAACCCCCGCGATGGAGGAGGGATTACTGTATAACCTTCCAGTAAAGAAGCTTGCATCTCCTACAAATTATCAAGTAAACAAAACATATTATAAAGTACTCGAAACATTTACAGAATCCATGAGCTATCAAGTCTAACCGCTAAGAAGGCTTGAGAACATGTTCCTGTCTTTATTATCAAATTATGATACCACTGCGGACAATAACTATTCCAAATTAATTATAGAATAAAATGTCATAATAGTTAAGCTTCAAAGGTTCTGGATATAGCTTCAAACCACTGCATACTTTCAAGTACAGTGGTGTGAAAAACTATTTGCCCCCTTCCTGATTTCTTATTCTTTTGCATGTTTGTCACACAAAATGTTTCTGATCATCAAACACATTTAACCATTAGTCAAATATAACACAAGTAAACACAAAATGCAGTTTTTAAATGATGGTGTTTACTATTTAGGGAGAAAAAAAATCCAAACCTATATGGCCCTGTGTGAAAAAGTAATTGCCCCCCTGTTAAAAAATAACCTAACTGTGGTGTATCACACCTGAGTTCAATTTCCGTAGCCACCCCCAGGCCTGATTACTGCCACACCTGTTTCAATCAAGAAATCACTTAAATAGGAGCTGCCTGACACAGAGAAGTAGAGCAAAAGCACCTCAAAAGCTAGACATCATGCCAAGATCCAAAGAAATTCAGGAACAAATGAGAACAGAAGTAATTGAGATCTATCAGTCTGGTAAAGGTTATAAAGCCATTTCTAAAGCTTTGGGACTCCAGCGAACCACAGTGAGAGTCATTATCCACAAATGGCAAAAACATGGAACAGTGGTGAACCTTCCCAGGAGTGGCCGGCCGACCAAAATTACCCCAAGAGCGCAGAGACGACTCATCCGAGAGGTCACAAAAGACCCCAGGACAACGTCTAAAGAACTGCAGGCCTCACTTGCCTCAATTAAGGTCAGTGTTCACGACTCCACCATAAGAAAGAGACTGGGCAAAAACGGCCTGCATGGCAGATTTCCAAGACACAAACCACTGTTAAGCAAAAAGAACATTAGGGCTCGTCTCAATTTTGCTAAGAAACATCTCAATGATTGCCAAGACTTTTGGGAAAATACCTTGTGGACTGATGAGTCAAAAGTTGAACTTTTTGGAAGGCAAATGTCCCGTTACATCTGACGTAAAAGGAACACAGCATTTCAGAAAAAGAACATCATACCAACAGTAAAATATGGTGGTGGTAGTGTGATGGTCTGGGGTTGTTTTGCTGCTTCAGGACCTGGAAGGCTTGCTGTGATAGATGGAACCATGAATTCTACTGTCTACCAAAAAATCCTGAAGGAGAATGTCCGGCCATCTGTTCGTCAACTCAAGCTGAAGCGATCTTGGGTGCTGCAACAGGACAATGACCCAAAACACACCAGCAAATCCACCTCTGAATGGCTGAAGAAAAACAAAATGAAGACTTTGTAGTGGCCTAGTCAAAGTCCTGACCTGAATCCAATTGAGATGCTATGGCATGACCTTAAAAAGGCGGTTCATGCTAGAAAACCTTCAAATAAAGCTGAATTACAACAATTTTGCAAAGATGAGTGGGCCAAAATTCCTCCAGAGCGCTGTAAAAGACTCATTGCAAGTTATCGCAAACGCTTGATTGCAGTTATTGCTGCTAAGGGTGGCCCAACCAGTTATTAGGTTCAGGGGGCAATTACTTTTTCACACAGGGCCATGTAGGTTTGGATTTTTTTTTCTCCCTAAATAATAAAAACCACCATTTACAAACTGCATTTTGTGTTTACTTGTGTTATATTTGACTAATGGTTAAATGTGTTTGATGATCAGAAACATTTTGTGTGACAAACATGCAAAAGAATAAGAAATCAGGAAGGGGGCAAATAGTTTTTCACACCACTGTATATCACAATCACAGTGTGCTTAAGAGTGTTGCAAAATACTCATGAATGATCTTGGTGATTTAGATCATCCAGGCCATGCTTTACATGTTCCAAAAGAAAGTCCATATGCTTCAGAGGTTTATTTTTCTCTTCTCTATAGACAATTGGCCATATTTTATTGTATGTTTTTAGCTTAATTTAGTTTGCATCTTTAGGAATTTTAAAAACAAGAAAGTACAGTGCCTTGAAAAAAAGTACTCAGTTTATACCAAGTCTCTTACTTCTTTGAATAACAAACTGTACCCTAGAACTTTGTACTTCATATTTTTATTTCACAAGATCTCAGAATTGAATTTTTTTTAATGTAACAATGTGTTTATGTTCAGCTACTGAACTCTATAGCTACTTTAAAGTGTTTGTTGGCCTATCTGTAGCTTAGGCAGCACCTATGTGGCCTGAGGTAGCTTCCACTTCCTGATAATAAAACAAACACAAATACATCTGAATACTTTGATATTGTTTTGTATTTGTACCTTTTTCTAAACTAGGCATTTGTACTGTATTTGTATTTTATCTCAGAGGTCTTTGGTATGCTATATGTTTTTCATTTTCCCAGTAAATAGCACCCATTGCTACTTTGTCCACAAGTTAAATGTTCTTTATTTATTCTACCAAAGATAAGGTCTACAAAACATATTTGTTACTCCCTGAACTTTCTGCTAATAATGCAATGGACAAAATGTATCCCACTGTGGCAAAAATTGGAAGTTTTGATATTGATCTTTCCTCTGGCTGAAAAAGAAAAGACAGTCTTTTTATGGTATAATTCAATGAAACAAGGTTTTCCTTGGTCACTTCCAGGCCTAATCTTTTTATAATACTTGAATGACACCTTGCTGAGATGTGCACAGGTAAGTCTTGATAATGGCTGCACTGACCTGATAAATACAAAGAGGGTCAAAGGTGCATTACAGCTTCTGATATGGTTTCAATATGTGGATATGAGGATTATGCTAGTCTAAAGGTTAAAAGCATCTTGAACATGAACTGCATAAGTAAATGGCTGCATCTGACACATTAACAAATGATAAATGTGTTTGAGGTGACATAATTATTTCAAAAGAATTTTCACCCATTAAAAGATTTCAGGGGCGGCATGGTGGCACAGTGGTAGCACTGCTGCTTTGCAGTAAGGAGACCTGGGTTCGCTTCCCAGGACCTCCCTGCGTGGAGTTTGCATTTTTTCCTGTGTCTGTGTGGGTTTCCTCCCACAGTCCAAAGACATGCAGGTTAGGTGCACTGGCGATCCTCAATTGTCCCTAGTGTGTGCTTGGTGTGTGTCCTGTGGTGGGCTGGCGCCCTGCCCAGGATTTGTTCCTGCCTTGTGCCCTGTGTTGGCTGGGATTGGCTCCAGCAGACCTCCGTGACCCTGTGTTAGGATATAGGGGGTTGGACAATGACCGACTGACTAAAAGATTTCAAGTGCCGCTGGATTATAAACAATACTTACCAAATTATCAAATACTTATTAAATTTCAAATGACCAAAAAGTTTAGGATAAAATTAGTTATCTGTCAGTAAGATGATGTTAAACAAAGTAAAAATCTGGAATAAGCTGTTTACTTATGTATTCAAGCTCCTTTATTTTGGTATATCTAATGTTTCAAAAAAGGAATTTCTCTAATATAATTGCATTTCCACTGGCCCCCTGCCTGAATAGCAGTTAAGTCACTTTCACATTTTCTACTCCTTAGTATTTAGAAATCACTGCTCACACATTGAACATAAATATATAAATATGAAGACTATGACAAAAAATCTAAGTTAGTAAATGGCACAAAAAATAAACCAAAAAACATGAAGTGTTAGGCTTATCCTCTTCTGGAAAAATGTGTTAGGGGTCTGTGGTAGTGCAGATTTTAGTTAATAAAAAGTGTAGGTGTGTGCAGCTATGGAAGTTCTGCATCCCTAGAGAGGTTAATGAGGAAATTGGCTGGCTGGCTGGCTCCTTCTTTGATGTTCCATGGATCATTAAGCAGAGCAAACCTGCACCCACAGAGTATGTAAAGAGCCTAAGCAGGATAGACAAAAAGATCTGGAAAAGAGAGAACAACAGATTTGGAGAGAGAAATCGAGGTGAAGAACTGGAGAGACAGTAGGGGGAGAGGCACTAGGACTTGTAGCACAGATGAAAAATAGCCTGATTTTAACTTTGTGATTTTTATTCTTGATTTTTAACCCTGATATGGATCATTTGTTTATGGTTGTTACTCCCACAGAAGGACACTGATTTTATGGGATACTTGTAGTTTACAGTAATTACTTATTTATTGAGATTGTACTGCACTTTTGAACATTGTTTCGTCTGAGTATGTTTGCACCATCTCGTGATGTTGTGTGTCCTTATTTACCCTAGTCCATTTTGGTTCATGACTACTGCTGTCCAGGTTCAAGGAGAGTATGGCAGCTGTGGGCAACCTGGGCATCACACCATTCAGCAGTAATGGCTGAAAAATACAGTTGAAATTGCTCATTTTAAGGCCCATCTGGATTTTGTCACAAAGCACCCAAAGGCCTAAGGATTATGAAAGATCTTAAGTCAAATAACAGTAGTTCAAATTGAATATTGTGGCCTAAATTAAATGTACTATGTTTGGTGAAAACCTAAAACCTCCCATTACCAAAGAAACATTGTCACAATGGTCCAAGCCCCATCTTTTTAAAATAAACAGTGAATGGGAAAAAAACAAAAAAAACAAAAACACAATACACTTATTTGAAATACAAACTTCATAGCTTGTCCATTAATATTTGTTTTATGAATGTTGTCGAGAAGTCACATCACAATGTACAAGACGCCTTATGTCTTTTGCCAGGATAGGCAACAGCCTTTCAGGGAAAACGTTTGATCAGAATATTATATATTGCCATGCTGCATTTTTCTGGGCAGACCAGAATAAGATTAAAAACTCAGCTTAATTTTCTTTTCATCAAAAGACACAAACAACAAGACATGATTCAGAATTTTACATTCCAAAATTTAAAATGCATCATTAGCAGAGATGTGGGTAAAGCAGAAGCACAAGTGCTAGCCTCCACTGAGAGTAACTGGCAGAATTATGGAGGGAAAAAAAAAAAACTCAGAAGTTACAAATGTAATTTTACATCCATCTGCTCCCTTTTGAGTGTAGTGCAGCATCATGCATCTGCTCCAGGTTGTGCTGATAATCAGTTCCCTCCGAAATGACACAGTCTACTCATAATCTTTTGGAGTGTTCACAATGAACACATAACGAGAACCCAGAGGTGAAGAACTGTAAAGACAAGAGTTAAGTCAGGAGTGCAAATAAGTGCAGATGGACAAGAAGTTTTGCATATGGGAGTTGGTCCCAAGGTGACTGACTGTGATGGCACTCCAAGGATGAGTGAGAGTTCAGTGTGCAGAAGTGACCAAAAAATTCTGAAAGATCTTCTACAAGACACTGAGGGATGAAGGTAGTATGATGGAGCTGGACCTTGAATGCCCCAGTGGTGGCCAACTGAGGTGATTGGGACACAAGCCGATTAAATAGTTAACCACGCATGCCAGTGTCTCAGAGAGACCTGTTAGGTGTACAGGGATAAGACAGTAGGGACACTGCTTTAACAGAATGTTTTCAGCCATACTTACAATGTTCAAATTACATTCTGGAATGTGTTTACCTACATACAACAATGGAATATACAGTATTTTTCTTAGAACTGCAATATCAATGAAATGCAAAAAAGAAGTAGTGATAAAATTTTGTACAAAGTGAGCTAATCTTAATTCTCAAGGTATGAAATGTAAAAATTATCAAAACTGTGTGTTAATGCATTTACTGAAAAATAAAAAAAGCAAAGTATAATAATATTAAATTAAAAACACAAGGTAAATAAAATTACTTTTGCATGAACATTTCAGTTATCTTGAAAGGAGCAAATAAAAAAAGGAATAAGACTAAAGTGTTGTTTACCTTTCCATGTTCTCGCCTCATATGAGAAATGTAGACTTCTCTTTGAGTAAACAATTTGTCACACTCTCGACACATCCAACCAGGGTTACTTGCTTTCTTCACAGGTGGCTGAGGTTTCTTTTCACTCTGTTCTGTTCCATTAACAGGGCTTGCATCTTTGTTACTCTGACTTGAAGAAATAGGGTTTGTTGATTTGCTGTTTAATGGTAGGTTGATTCCCAGGTTTGGAGGACCCTCTATTGTTTTTAATGTACCATGCATAGACTATAACATAAAAAAGAAAAAGAAAGGAATGGAGGTAGTGTTATAGTTTATGGAATACATTTCTTTCCATAAAATATGGATCAAAAGCTAGTGCTCTTTTATAATGTTAAATATCTTATCTGGGTTTGATTCAGGAGGAAATGTAATATATATATTGATGACTGAAGTTATAACAGTTTGCAGAAACACATCCAATTTTCAGGGTCAAATGCAGTCTGAAAGACTTAATAAATTTATACTGTATTCATCTACAGTTTTTTTTTTTAATTAAATCACAATACAACATTGTTCAAGTAAGTGTAGGACCTTTCTTAATGTCTAATTAAAAACTACAGTTAAATCTTTAAAAAAATTCAAGAGAAGCATTATAAAAACAGGTGTTGACCTTAATTCTTAGTTTATGTAGCACTTAAGTATGCGGGCCAAGATGCACCAATTTTCTTGGTAATAGATGATAAAAAGCACAAAACTAGCACGAAATGAGGGAAAAACCTGGAAAAATAAATGAAATACATAGCACAAATCAGATACTACATAGTAATATTATCAATTTAAAAACAATTAAAAAAATTTTTAAAGTATAAAACCTCTAATTGATGAAAGGACTGAAAATATTATGGTGTCTGCAGGGGTTGGCCTTCACTCACAAAGGTTAAAAGAATTTCAATGTAAGCCATTAAAGGATTTTTGCTCCACATTTCAGCTACCTTTAGCAGCCTGAGGGAAAAAAATCCAAAAAACTTTTCTATCTTGTATTATGCATAAGCATATTTTAATTTTCTTAATAATACAATTAAAAGTCAGCATACCTTTATGTGATCCAGCATAAGTTGTTTCTGTGCATAACGCATTGAACAGTCTGGACACTTGAAGACGGATACCTTCTGATTAGCTATATGTTGATCAAAATGTGTATAAAGCAATGCTTGTTGAGTAAATACGGTGTCACACATTGAGCACTTGTATATTAATCTGAAAAGAAGGAAATCAAAAAATGTTGACTAGGTAAAGAAAAAAAAAGCAAAATAGTTTCGGATGTATATGCAACTTAATGCTTGAAAAAATAAAATGAAACAACTATAAACTTGTGCAGTAATAATGTTAAAATAGTTTGTTTAAACATACAAATAATCTTGGAATTAACTTGTCTAACTACTTTCTACAAACTTTAAAAATTTTCAGAACTGTTTAAAAAACTGCAAGCTACTAAAAAAGAAAAACATCACACACACCTATAGGAAATTACTTTTACTTTCAGATGCAGCATAGATAATCACATCTCCATGACTGCCGCTAAATGTCTGTAGGAACAGCCATCACTAATTATTTTTCAATGGTCAATTAATGATTTGCTTGTTTTATGAGTATTAATGAAGGATTAAACTTTTAATAAAGACAAACCAAGTAAGCCCTGCCTAAAAGTAAAAAGTAATTAATGTTGATATAAAAAACTTAATAAAATAAAGGGTTTGTATCTGTAGGAAAACAAAATGGATATCTTTTAAATAAAATTAATCATAAGATACATTATCATGTAATATTCATAATAACATTTAATTTCTTTTCCTATAATCACAAAAGCAAAAATATAAGTTTCATATAACACTGTAACTTAAATGTTTGGCATGAACTTCTAAACATGCAATGAAAAACCACAAAAAAGAAATACAAACAAACAGGAGACGATTATAAGATTAGACCGTCAGAGAGCCGATTAAAATTAATCATATCAAAAAGTTGCATTAATTGTCTTATACTGTATTTCCATCGGAGACTAGCCAAAAAAGGTCATGTCATGTCATTTTCTAACCCGCTTAATTTAGACCAGAGGTCTGTATTATAATTATGATAACTATATTCAGAACATATACAGAGAATAGAGAGACCTAGCAGATAGGATGTAAGATTGTAAATTAAAAGACTAAACACATGTAAAAATATGTGAATTCATACACATATAAATACATATATTTGTAAATGGGATATATTTGGCATGGTTTTCAATACAGATACTTGCTGCAGAATATAAAATAATAAGGGCTCGCTTGTATCTTGACTGTTTTCATTATTCTCTGAAACAATAAAATTGTCTTTAGTTAAATAAATGTAAACAGTTTTGCACTCTTTTAGGTGCCATCCAAAATTTCCAATGTGAATTTCAATTCAATTTATTTTTGAAATAGCTTATTTCTAAGCAAGGAGACAAATCAATATCTGCTGAATGTTGAAATCATCACATTGTACTATCATGCTGTTTACCTCTGTGACCTTTTTTAAATGTGGCATTAGGAAGGTCACCTTCCTTTAAAAATTCCTGCTCCAGTATCCCATGATGATGTACATAGACAAGAGTTACAGGCAGAATATAGCGCATGGTGTTCCATGACTGCTCCCCACCTGCCTACATCAAACAGAAAGCTGGGGAACTCAACTTTTTTCGTGGCAAGGAAGAAGGAAAGCCATTGACTAAGAGGTATAAAGGAGAAAATATAAGAATTGTGATTTTTAAAATATTGGGGGTTTGATGGGAAAATTGGGTGAAAAGGTTTAAGTACAGAAAAGAAGGTACATTTGGGCTGTGTACAAAAGACAAGATTGAAAGGCAAAGGTGCAAGAACGCTTAGTGGAAACAGTAGTTCATGCATTTGTGTTAGAGAACAGTTCTGGCAATGTTGGGGTTGGTGTATTTGTGTCAAAAAAACAGGCAGACAAAGTGGTTGAGGTGACAAGGTAGAGTGTAGGTATTGTGGCTGTTAAGATGACAATTCTCTAAAAACTGAAACTATGTTCCACAGGTTGGTAGAAGCAAAAAAGGAAAAACTAAAATTGTGGGACTGGTTGATGAACAGAGCATCTCGGGTGCCTCAGGGTAACTGCAATGGGTGGCAGCTTCAATAGGCATGTTGATGCTAGTGCTGATAGTTAATGAAGGAATCAGTAGGGCTTTAGCTTTGGTAACAGGAAAGTGGAAGGCACAGGGATTCTTGGAGTTTGGTGATAGAAATGGCTATGTGCAACATCAAGTTTAAGAAGAAGGAGCACAAGTTGGGGACATATAAATCTAGTGGTTTAAGAAGCACAACAGACTATTTGCTGGTGAGGAAAGTTGATTACATCATAGTGAAAATGTGAAGGCTATCCCTTGTGAAGTTTGTGTATAATAGCATTCCAAAGTTGTAGGTGAGCTTTTAGTCAATGGCATGAAGAAAAGTAAGAGGAAGTATATACTGGGGCTGAAGATCTGGAAGTTGAAGAAGGAGTGTGTGTATGTGAAGTAAATTTTCTGAAAAATTGCTACCTAGAACAAATGAGGCTTCAGAAGCATCAAGTGTGAATGGGAGTGGGAACCAATAAAGTTTGTCTATTTTAAAACAACTGAAGAAGTCTGCTACTGATAAAAGGGACCATTGAGACTCAAGAAAATATGGTGAAATGCTGAAGTAGACAGCAAATGAAAAAAGAAGAGGTGCTATAAAGAACAGCATATAAGCTATAAGCTTATATGTTATGAATGCTTTCAGCATCGGAAAGGTACTATATAAGTAAAATGTATCAACAGCAAATACAAAGGCAAAAAGAAGCAAAGCATTATACTGTATAAGAAAAGAAGTTGTGAGAGAGCAAGAAGCTATGAGACAGTGAATGAATGAGGAAGGAAAGATAAATGTGTTCAGAATTGTGAAACAGATGGCAAGAGAAAGACAGGATATAAGTATAGGTGTAAATTGTTTGAAAAATGCTAAAGGGGACATTGTGATTGATAGAAATAGAATTAATGGTACCTGGAAGAAGTTCATAGGGAACATGCTGAATGAAGAGAATGAAATTGATAAAGATGCTCTATTTGAGAAAACAGAAAGGAACAAGCTATAAGTTTTCAAAAGAGGAAGTACAAATGAGCCAGAAAACGATGAAGATTGGGTAAAGCAGCAGGCCCAACCGTCAGAAATGTTGAAGTCAGTGAAATGTCCTGGTGATGAGTGGTTAATAGATCTTTGCAAAAGGATTGATCATTTCAGCATACAAAAAGGAGTGATCCCATAGAGTGTGGGTCATATCACGTGATTAAACTTTTAGAGCACCTAATGAAGGTGGTGGTGAGGGTGCCAGAGAAAGGCATTTAGAACTAAGTGCAAGTTAACAAAATGTAGTTTGGTTTAATGTATGAAAAGGGAAAACATTTCCCTTTTGCCTTTGTTGTCAGCAAATGTAGGAAAGCATCTGGCAAAAACAAAGAAGCTGCATTATATATGTACGCATTTGTAGATCCGAACAAGGCGTTTGACGGGATGTTGATAAAAGTTGCGACGTGGGCATTAAGAATGATAGGTGTGAAGGAATAGAGTCTGTGGTGATGTCATTGTAGGATTAAATACACTTCATAGTCTTGATAGCAGATGTGGATAATAAAAGTTTTGAGGTGAAAGTGGGACTGCACTGTGACGCTCTTCCAAGTCCAGTGCTTGCCATGAAAGTAACGGAGGCAGTAACCAGACAAGTTGCCATAGGACAGAGAAGTTGTCATGGATCCTCTTGTGTGGCAATAATTTTGTATTGATGGAAAAAAGTGAAGCAGACCAAAAGGAGAAATTACTGAAGTGGAAAGCTAGTTTGGAAGCAAAAGGTCTCAACTTAAATGCAGGATAGGCCAAGATGATGCTTAGAGGTGTAGGACAGAAGGTGTAGAAAAAGTGGGTGCATTGCTGTCTGTCTGGTATAGTAAACATATTGAGAGCTTTGAGCATATCTTTGAGCTGGAAATGTGCATGAAACATAGTGGTGTGAAGGGTAGTCTGTAGGTAGTGAGTATGACCCTTGTTTGTAAATGCTATGTGAGAAGGGAGCCACAGCCAATTAGGACGCAACAGAAAAATGATAAATTTAGATGTGTGCAGTGTTGTGGAGTGAGAAAAATATGAATGCTGAGTTAAGAGAAAAACTTTATGTGGAGATAATAGGTGTTGTCCTGAGAAGAAACAGACTAAGCTGGTTTGGCATGTGGAGCAAAAGGTTGGGGTTACTGAATCAAGATGCGTGCCAAGATAGAGAAAGAGAGGAATGAGGTGCAGAGTCAAGCTGAAAAAGATGTGGTTGTTGGACGATAAGAAAAAAATGGGTCTCACCCCAAAGAATGCAGAGGACTGCTTAGTATAGAGGAAAAATATTTGGGTATAACTAACTGATTTGTTTAAATCTGAAAGATGACCGATAAACGGGTGATGATGATGATACTCTCATCTCAGGCTACTGATCTACTCCACTGTACTGGTTCCATTGTTCTTTCCTTAAGACTACAATTGTTAACATGTAACTTAAACATCTTGAATTTATTATTTATTTTGAAATACACCCGTGTTTACTGTGTAAAGCAACTTAAATAATGTGCCGTGAATGACACTGTACAAAATGAAGATTCAATGATTGAAAAATCAGCACATACTGGGAAATGTATAACACAATATGAAAAACTATTGACAATATGAAAAGTTCCTTAACTGTGGTGGTACTGTGTGATGATATAATACATCTATTACTGACTACATCTATTACAAAACACTGAAATGTCTTGTAAAGAAGTCGGGAAAAGGTTTAAAAATGTATGATCAGATGACAAGAGCATCTAAGCAGACACAATTTTTATTAATTACTTGTGCACATTTCATATATTCATTCGTAGTTCAAATAAATACAGGGCTATGGAAATGAACCATACCAGGAAGCACGAAGTGAAAGGTAGGAATCAATCCAGGATAAGTAACTAGTGCTCTCTGAATACATGCAGTTAAAAAAATCTACCTTTATTATTACTTTTTTCAGTAGATGTCCAGAATAATTTGCTGTTAATTTTCCCCAACAACGACACTAGAATATCTCACCAAAAACTGTCACCTGCTGTCTTTTTCATTTGTCAAATTGTGCTATGCTATAAACCACTACCCACTTGGGTAAGAGAGGTAATATGGTTGTGCTACTTTGAACTACTTTTACCTAAGTATTGTAATTCAAATAACTAAGACCTATTATAAGATCTACTAAGATAACTATTTTTCATAAAACAGTCACCCTTAAATTTACAAATTTACAAGCTGTAACATTAAATAAAAAGATTACAGAGTGTAAGTAAAGTATTCTCTCTTAAAATGTGGAACCCACGTAAAGAAAAAAAATGGCACAAAAGAAAATGCACAGCATTACTATACAAACTGTATACTCTTAAGCATGTCTCTCACAAGATCTAACATTTAACATAAAAAAACATGACTCTCTCACACCTACACAAACTAATTCATGGTGGTAGAATTGGGCACAAGTCCCTGGAAATAGTGTTGGTTTATTACACCCACATATGCAAACATCCATACTCATACAGAAACAATTTAAAGTCAATGATTAACCTAACCTCCATACCTTAGATTATTTTCCAAAATAACCTAAGTACCCTGTGGAAAACCAATGTGGATAGTGGAAGAACATGTAAACTACACAACCACTGGACGTGGGGTTTATCCTCAGAATGATAAAATTGTGAGGCAGTAGCACAATCTACTTTGTAATTGTGTCAACTAGATCCAAGATCCTGAACATTTTAAATGACAGTAACAGGGCTGTAATCACAGAGTGTTTTCCTCAGAAATACTGTGATGACCTTAGTACTACTATAGTTAGATTAGTAGGTAGATTACAACTTTAGCATTGAGTTCTAGAAGGAAAAGGTTGCTAAGGTACAGCTCTATACAGAACAGAAATTCGGCAGTATAAGAATAAATGAATGAAAGTAAATCAAACTATTTAAACATCAAAATGTTTAAAATTGACCATTTTTATAAAACAATTAAATTAAAAGCACTTGTTTTATTCAAACATAATTCAATTGATGACCTTTTTCTTTTGAAAACAAAGATTTCTATAAGGATTGTGCAATTCGTTTTTGTACAGTCTCCTTTTGCTATGTTTTAAAAATATTAAAAATATTTAAATTAGAAGATGAGAAGACTAGGCTTACTTACTTTGGTTCACCTATTTTTACTCCAGGATGTTGGGTGTAAGCATGTGAATGTGTTCCTGGGGCAGACTTAAATGCCATTGGACAAATTGGACACTTGTAGAATATTTCACAGTGAGAACCCTGAATATGGGACTTGAGAGCACATATATCAGCATATATAACACTGCAGTGGACACAACTGTAGGAGGAAAAAAAGGAAATCTATGTGAGTAATATATACATGTACACCAAGTCATGCTGTTTTAAACTGTTGTTTATTGACCAGAACTATAACATCTAAGATACTCCTGATATCAATCTAAATTAAATAAACTAATATTTTTTTAAATATTGCAGCTATTGGGGTAATTCAATCTATTCTCTCTTTAATAATACAATAGCACTGGTTGCATCACAAAGCTTTGAAATACCTAATTACTTGTAATAATAAATAGTATAAAAACCCAAAACATAAACTGTAACAAATAAAATGTATTTTACATGTAGGAAAATTATACAAAATACTGTGCACTAAAGAAAATAAATATGCACATAAAAATGTTTGAAAAGAATCTTTTACATTTTACATAAGCATGCTTAATATTTCTAATAAAAGAAATATTTAATATTACAGTTTTATAATAAAAATCAACATACATAAAGCATATGAGTTTACCATAATTTATTCCTATACATCTTGTAATATTAAAAGTGTGATCAGGAGTAAATTGAAGTATTCCAGATCAAGTAAATTACATGTTTATCCTAAGGAAAATCACAATCCAGTTTATAATATCCTGTAACCAAGTAAGTCATAATGCAAATTATTATTTTTGTATGTTGTCACACATGCAAGCCATGGGAAGTAAAAATGACGGACAGGGAGTTGAATGTAACACAGTAAGTAACATTGTTTTCCTTTGTTTTGCCTAGCATGGAGGAGGAGAAAGCCCCAGGCAAAAGATGTCCTGCTCGTTCCAGTCCATTCCCTATTTAGAAGCACAACCAACTGGAAGGTCGGTGTTCATTTTGTACCTTTCTCCAAACAACAGGTCTCCTACAGAGACAACTATTCCCTCTCTGGAAGCACAAGCTGTTATTGGGCTACTTGCCTTGGACCTACATTCCTAATATTTGCTGCTTTTCTTTTCTGTTTAAAGACAACTAAAAAAGAGTTTTACCAGGCTAGTACACCAACTCTTTTACACATGTACCTGTCTTGTTTCTACGATGTTTAAAAACTGCAAATAACATATTATTAAAATGTTCAGTAAATTAAGTAGGGCTATAATAAACAACTAAATTTACTAATCAGTTAGTTGGCTAAATATTAGTACACTTCAATTAGACAAATAGTCAGGCTTTAAAAAATGCAGGGTTTGTGGAAAAGTGCAAATATTCAAAAAAATGTATTAATTGCATAATGCTCTCCTTCAAAACAATAGCACTAATAGGCTTGAAAACTACATTTGTCAAAAAGTGCATTGCAATTAGTCTTGTTACTAACTTTAAGGTCTAGATTAAAATTTTCAAGCCTGTTGAGGAAAAAAACATTTTTAAGCTTCGACCAAAGTTGCCTAGACTTTACTGTTTGATTTTTACCTTCACATATTGTAATATTTGGTTTCATATGCATTAAGTTTTTATTTTCTAGTTTAGGCGTACTCAACTCCTATCCTGGAGGTCTGCAGTTGCCATGGGTTTTTATTTAAACTGATTTTTTAATTAGAATTCATTTATTTACTAATAAAGCCATATGTTTTATTTTTGAGCTTAGTTTTAGTCAACTCATTTGTTACAATTCAGAACCTTTAATTGCCTATTTTAGGTTTAAACAGCTGCATTAAGATTTTAATTGTTGCCTGTTTTCTTAACCAGCCATTAGTTATTAACGAGGTGCAGGAACTACTAGCAATGGAGAAATGTGACAACCTACTGTGATATGTGGCCGGCCGTTCATCCCAGCCAATACCCCCAGGCCGCCAGGTGGAGTCCTCCCTGCAGCATGGACGTACCCCAAATGCCAGCAGGGAATTCTGGACAATGCAGTTTTTATCCCCAACCCTGCTGGATGCCATGGGGGCCGCTGCAGGGAGGAACAAGGATTATTTGCCCTATGCCCCGGAAGTACATTCAAGTCACATGGACAGGAGGAATGACGTGCTTCTGGGGTGAAGAAGAAAGGATTTTTATCTGACCCGGAAATTTTCCAGGTCATGTGGACAGAGAGCGCGAAACACTTCCGGGTCAAGGACTATAAAAAGGACTGTGAAAGACCAGAGTGGGATTAATAAAGTATCTATCTATCTATCTATCTATCTATCTATCTATCTATCTATCTATCTATCTATCTATCTATCTATCTATCTATCTATCTATCTATCTATCTATCTATCTATCTATCAGAGCGTGGAGCTGAGCTGGGTGGAAGGGTGGCAACGCGTCTGGGAGTGGAGGATTGTATTGACTGTTTATTTGATTATTGATTTATTATATGAGTATTGTGCAGTGTAGGTGCTTTGTGCACTTTAATATTGTCCAAATAAATAATAATTGGACTTTTACCTGGTGTCTGAAGAGTGGTCAGAGGGTTCAAGGGGTCGAGAGGACCGCAAACTGTCACACTACACTTGAAAGAACTGTTGGTATATATCACAAAACCTACAACAGCTAAGTGCACCTGTATTTAGGGCTGGATTTGATAATATGAACTTGCTGACATATAAAAATGTGTGGATATGATAATATGAACTTGCTGATATATAAAAGACACATAAATGAGGTTAAGGAAGATGAAAAAATAAAGCAGTATGCAAATCCTACCACTGACCCAGAGCAAGTCACTTCACCTGCCTGTGCTCTAACTGGAAAAACAAATTGTAACCAATTACATCTCTAATGTTGTAAGTCGCTATGAATAAGTGTCTGCCAATTAAATAAATAGTAAATGTACATATATTAATATCACAATACCAAAGAAGCACCAGGCCAAGACAAAGTAACCGTCTACAAATGCCAAACAGCAGAGTGTACAGGCAGCATAAAAAATGCAGACAAAAACACAACATGCAAATTGAACTAAACCAAAATGAGAAATTCACACCAAGGTCTGAAAGAGTGGAAATAAGTCAAAAGTGAAAGGCAATGAAGGTAGGTTTAGTAATAACAGAGACAAGTAAAGGAAATCTGGCTAACAGCCTATTTAAACAAAAAGGTCAACTTAAATGAGTTTCAGATGATTACCAAGTACATCATCAATTAATCAGGCAATGGGAAGTAGGAATAATGGTCTAAGCCAGGGATTCCCAAACTCGGTTCTGGAAAACCACTGAGGCTACAGGTTTTTGTTCCAACCAGCTTCTGTTTTTAATTGGACTCCTGGGCTAATTAAGTGATCTGTTATTTCCCAGATTCTGTGTTTTCGGAACAATGTAGAAATTAGAAAACTAAGTTTGGTAAAAAAAAAATAAAATTAAATTATATACAGTATATATATATATATATATATATATATATATATTAAACATGTACTAAGCCAGGGGTTTTCAAAGTCGGTCCTGGAGGCTCACTGTGGCTTCAGGTTTTTGCTTCAACCAGATTAATAATCAGTGACAACTGAAAACACTGATCTCACTTAATTAACTGGTATTTTTTTCTCTTCTCTTATTCTACAAGACATGATTTTTACATTCATAAGACATTTAGAAATATTTCCATTTTTACTATAGATTTAAATGCTTAAGTCACTTTTGATGCTTTCATTAAATTTTGCCCTTTCTCTGTGCAGTTTGCTCTTAATAATGACAATTAAAACGAACAGAGAAGACACCAAGTTAGACCAACTAATTAGAAAATAATAGCTTAATTAAACAATCAGAACACCCAGAAAATTAGAAAGAAAATCAAGACAAAAATATTGTTAAAAAGAAAAAAAAAACTACATTATTCCAATATACTGTAACTGTAATATATATTTTTACCAAACTTAGTTTTCTAATTTCTATATTGTTCCCAAAACACATAATCTGGGAAATAACAGTTCACTTAATTAGCCAAGGAGTCCAATTAAAAACAGAAGCTGGTTGGAACAAAAACCTGCAGCCTCATTGGGTCTCCAGGACTGAGTTTGAGAATCCCTGGTCTAAGCTAAAGAAGAACACACAAAACTATGCAGTATTATACTGTTTTATGTAGGCAAAACATAAATAATTTCTTGCACTCACCGGTATCCTACCCGACGGGTATAATGTAGACAGTTTTTAGTGACATGAGTCTGGAAGTGGACAGACCTACATATGGCTCCACATTCAGGGCAGGTATATGGAGATTTATGTTGATGTATCCTTTGATGTGATGCAAAGCTGCACTGGTTTGGAAGTAGCATTTGGCAGACAGTACATGTTTTCTGTCAAAAGTAAAATAAAATATGGTAAGGTACAAATTACACATCCTACATAAACATACATCTGTCTAATATCTATCCATTATTCCTATTCAAGGTCAAAGAGATAAAATAACTTGAATTGGTAGGCTATTATCTCAAACTTTAAAACCAAAGAATGTTAAAAGATCTAAATGTTTTGTTTCTTTTTTAAATGGAAAAGGCTGATACTAAAATATAGGGGTCAATAGCAATCACACATTGAACCTTGGTAACTAAGCTGGAGTCAAAAATCATTAATCTTAACCATTACAGTCTTCTTTTCACAAAACATGAAAAACTTGGGAAAATTACACTTACAACAGTTATTTATTTAACTTTTCAACATCTTGTAGGGAAGCAAAGGCTACACATAATTAATTCTTGTCCCACAATGTATCATCTTTTCCACTGCTCTCTGCAATGCTTTCCTTAATTGTGTAGTAGGCTTTTGATAGAATAAATTGGTGCTTCTTTTGGTGGATCATAAGTAAAATGGGCTTTGGGGAAAGCTTAATCAATTAAACCCTCTATTCATTCCCATTGTCTGTTTTATTTATGAATTCGAAAATCACCAACCCCCTTTCATATTTTCAAGGAAGTCATATGGGGTGCCCCCTCTAAAACCCTTCTTTTTAATTTCTCACTTGAGCCGCTAGCTGTAGCTGTCCATCACCTTAAAAATATCATAATGACAAATGATTCTCTGTTACATTTGGGAAATATGACTTCTGATCTACCCCACGTACTTAACCTAATTTGATAACCTCAAAATCTGAAATCAACTAGACTAAGTTCTCCCCCCTTTTCCTAAATCAACTTTGCTGTTTGTCTCCTCTCACTCAGTCAGGTGCTTTCAAATATCTAGGTGTGGACATCTCTACAACTCTAAATGACCTTACAGCATCTAACTGAGGTCATATTTTGAAGGGCATTAAAGACTCTATCTTGCCATGGTCTTCCCTTTTCAGTTTAAACTTTTGTTCTTAAAACAAATATACTGTACCATGTTAATTTTATAAGTTTCATGTTTCCTTTATTCCCACCTTCCAAGTTTTGGTCTGAAATAAAATCTATGATTGTTTTTGTTTTTTTTTTTTTTAACTCCAGAAGGCCCCCATTAAAACATTCTATTTTGCACAACAAAAAACTTTACCCTTAGGGTAATCTCCCTTTCTGACATTGAGTTGAACCATAGGGCTTATACCCTCTGTCCAATTTGGCACTGGATCAGCTCCCCTTCAAATCTCCCTTCTTTGCTACAAATGGAGTAAAACTGTGTCTCCTTTCATCTTATTTCTTTACTTCCTTTTCTGACTTGCAGGTTAAAATCTTTGACCCCAAAACAGACCCCCTTATTTTATATGCCCCTGAGACATGGCATCATATTGAAAAATTATCATAAACACTTCCAAGATAGCATCCAGCATTAAACATAGGTGGCAAACCAAATGTTTTTCCTATTTGGTCTAGAATGGATATATGCACATTAGGAGACTTTTTCAATGATTCACAACTCAAATCATTCCAGTTCAGGTTTGGCACTCATGCTTCCTCTTTTCTCTGTTAACTCCAACTAAGGTCTGTGTTTACATGTGGAATTTCTCTCACTTGTGTATCACTCATTTTATACTTTTGCAGTTTCCACATCCCCTAAACATGGACATATGGCCTCTCTAAATGTCTTGCTGTGCACAGCTTCTTATGAACTCCTATCACTTTCCACTGTATGGCTGTGATCTCTCATTCCATGCAACAATGTGCTGGAATGTTAAAAATTCATCCAAAACTGGAATCACCAGAACGTTCAATTCAGGATTATACACGGATGATATGCAACAATTCCGTAAGCATCATTTAACGCTCTCTGCTCCTTAAATACTCCTTGCACTTTTTTCAACATGTTCTGGCAGTGTCCCCCAAGTTTCTTCTCTTTGGTATTATGTGACCATGTCTCTCTCCTCAAATCTTTCTTTACATGTACCCTTGTCGCCTAAGGTTCTTCTTGTTTTGGATTTTCCCCCTCTCTCTCTCTGATTACTGCAGTAGAGTATACTGCATACTGTATACTCACTATACTGTAGCTACTATTGCTGGCGCCCTGCTGGAGATAACCTGAACCTGTCACCTTGTCTCATTGGAAGTCAATCTTCTTTAACTTAGTCTGCTTGAAAATTTGAGTTTCATGGATCAAAGCTCTACAATTCAGAGTTGGTTTAGTGTAGTTCAGCTGATCAGGAGCTGGGTTGGGTGTTGCCCATCATGTAGTTTCTTTACTATTGTTTTTTTTGTGCTTCAGTCTCCTCTATGGTGGCTGATGGTTGCACTATTTGCTTCCTTTAATTAATGTTCCACCACTTCCACTTGCTGGGAGGGCTGGACTACCTCCTATCATACAGTATATGTTCTCATCCGGAGAGTAAACCAGTATTAAATTGAGGACAAAAACTGGCAAATGCACTTCACACAGCATCTTCCAATTCTTGATTCTAGCTTTGTCAGTATTAATGATGCTAAAATGTGGAATTTAATTCTGTAAAGGACTAAAATATTATAGGCTTCCAGATTTAAATGGTATATATTTTTATTCTTTACTCTTTCCTGCAAAGATATTTTAGATAAAAATATCTTAGATAAAAAACATAGCAATGCACAGAGGCACAGTTTGTAGTACTATCACTTTAGTGTTCTAGGTGTTGCCTACTTGGTGTTTGCACATTCTTGTTTGCATGTTTGGGTTTTCTTCCCAGATCCCAAAAGATGTGCTGTTTAGGTTAAATGGTGATACCAAACCAGCAATGGCTGTGTTAGTGTATGCAAGAGTAGTCCTAGCGTTGGGACAGTACCCAGCTCAGGATTGGGCTTCATACTTTGTGTCCAGTGCTGTTAGCTCTCTAGTATAGTCTTTGGTCTTTCATAATTTCAAATCAGATTAAGCAGGTTTAAGAATATTGATATGTTATGTATAAACCCCATTTCCAAAAAAGTTGGGACACTTTCTAAAAATGCAATAAAAACTAAAATATATAATTTGGTAATTTACAAAGATTTTTAGTGTTTTGACCAGCAAACTTAATTCTGTTTGTTAAACAAACAAAACTTTTTTGAAAATGTAGTTTGACTGATTTAATTGAATTAAATCTTTTGGAAAATTGAATTTTTTTCCTAATGTATAATTTGTGGATCAGGATTGTTAAAAATATTTTCAGACTAGCCGACAGCCATGCTACGGCGGTGTAAGAATAGGAACGGAAGACGGTGAGAAAGGAATTCAGAAATCAAGAAGAAATAAATACTTCTTGAAAGACGCAGTGTGCATATAGAATTTCCGGCCAAGCAGGATTACATGTGAAAGTGATAAATAAATCAGGCTTTTCGAATTTACATACTATGGCCATGGCATCCTGATAGTTTTGTTGCATGTATCTTGGACTTCCTGGAAATGTGGACGGTAATATAATCATTTTACCTACACGAACGTTGTTATTTTCAGCGTTGTGTCTGATAGTTTGACTCGCAGATCTTGTTGATGTAATCTGAGATAGTTGAGACACGCGTCCTCTGTTTTAACATACGCATCTACGACGTACTGTTGGAATAGTTTGCCGCTGGAGTACAAAATACTAAATGTATTCCTCATTGCTAATCTGTATGCGTAAAACTGGCATTGAGTAAGCCTTATTCGCTTGGCGGTTCATTTATCGGGAACATGTTGTAAATCTTTGTGCCAGCCAATGTCTCCATAAGGGAATACAAGTGGGTAAACCAGAGGATCGCAATTCATATTGAGCATGGAAATCTGTTTACAGGAGTTGCCTATGGGATAGATGCAAATGTCCCTTTCGGCAGGCGTTTCACCATCTTCTCCGACGAAAATCGCTGCAACATCGGTGTGACATGTCGGGACATTGTATCATCGTAAATCCTGCCTTGGGGTTTCCTTGAAAACCATTCGTACAGATGCTGTTGGATTGGACTGAGCGATTTCATGCATGTGTTTGTATGATTTAGCAAAGGGGTTGATGGTTCTGAGCATGGAATCTAGCTGGAGAAGTACATTTTCGCTGCATGCAGAATTTGCTTTATTTTGTAAGCGTACTTTAGTAGCTTGCACTGTGTCAAAAACATACAACTGTCCATATCCTGGAGAGGTACAAGTGTTAGCATATAGTGGAGAGATTTGGTGATAAATTTGCCCATGTATTTTAAAACAGTATGGTCTGTGGCCATGAGTTATCTGTGCACCCATGGAAGCAAATGCTAGAGAAGGGTTGTATTCTCGAATGTGTTCACGATAATTTTTAGCTTCTGATGTTTGTTGTGTAAGAAGCTGTTGTAAAGACACAGGTGGCTCCCGCAAGGGTGGTAAAGCTACTTTACCGTTGCGGCAGCACCTCGAGCACTTGTTGGATGTATTACGTTCAGCAGGCCAGTATAGTGCATGACATGAAAGACGACAAATAGGAATCGAGAAATGCCGTGCCGGCTGCGTGTGGGCGGGACCGGTTTTGAAGTGGAAGCAGGACGAACCAGAAGAGAAATATATATAAGAGATTAGGAGGGAAAGGAGAATAATGTGAGGAGTCCCAATTACTAAAGTTGATCTATGGCAGGGGTGCCCACACTTTTTTGGCTTGCGAGCTACTTTTAAAATGACCGGGTCAAAATGATCTACCTACATTAAAAATGCTATATATTATATTATATTATATTATATATATATATATATATATATATATATACACATATACATACTGAGTATACTTTATACATAAAATATATGTTGTCGTACCATGCATAACTGAATAACCTTTATGGCACAATAACAATTCAATACATTTATGGTCACTACAGTATTTGGATTTAATAATCTTCATGTGGGAAAAGGCTGACTCGCATAAATAAGTAGAGCCGAATAATGCAGTCAAGGAGGTAGCACATTTCCTCATGTTTGGGTACTTTTCCTCTGTGTGTAAGTTCCAAAACTGTCCAAGAGCCCCAGACTTCAGCTGAATGTCATCCTGTAGTCTGTCTGAAAGTCACGCGTTGCAGCACTCAAAGAAGGTATCTCTGATCTATGGCGTCTACACCCAACAGCCTGAATTGTAAACTTCTACTTTGTTAGTAAGAACTTAAATATCATGATAAGTGATTGTAGCCGATGTGCAAGTTACTGTAGGTTAACAGGCGATTTTTATATTGGCCCCATGCAAGTGTTAATATATGTTTTTGAGAGCTGTCCCTGAGATGGATTGGAGACACATCAAGTGCTAGTTTTACCTTGCAGCCACTACTCCTGGGGCAGTCTACAAAGATAAATACATAGATATACTTTATTTGTCCCCAAGGGGAAATCAGAACTTTACAGAAGCTCAAGAGAAAGACAGAAAGAGAAATACAATATCCCCAAAAAAAGAAGATAGAGCTCCTGTAAAAGGCTGCTGCTTGTGCTATGGCCCCTTGATCCAGAATTAAACTTAATGAGCTTGAAACGTTTATATTATATTATTAAGTTTTCTATTGTCACAGGAACAAACAACGTGTTCTTATACAATGATTTACTAATTCAATCACTAGTCTAAACTCATCTATTAATAAACAGTTTTATACTCCCCACAACTTTGGTGAAACTTATAAGATAGTAGGTTGCTTTACAATCAAAAAAAATGCTTTCCTTTAGTCTTTTAATCTTTTATTTTACAATGACCACTGATAATGCATTTTCCTGACAGTCTCAGCTCTTATACTTATAGTATGTGCGCTTTAAAATTTTGTTTTTATGCTCTAAAGTATGGGTGTCAAATGTACAGATACACATGTAACCATTTCATTCAGCTCTTTTAAGGTAAATTTAAAAAAAAAAAAGCACAAAGTAACCTATTAAGAAATGAAGGAAGGAATTATGCATGTGTATTTATTTAAGCACATAGTGAAAAAATATGTACTCAGTATTTATATTACAATATAAACAACCTCACAGCTGCATTATCTGCACATTATAATGATTCAGTATTTCCATGACACTGTACTTTTTTTGGCAAAGTTCCATAACTGCTCTCCATCACAGTCAGAAGCAGCCAACAATTTAATCTAAAGCATTCAGAGATCTCAACTCTCCACTGGCTAAGTTTTTCAAATATGTTAACTACAATTAGTCACAAACCCTCCACAACAAACAACTAACATCAATAATGCCATTTTTACATCACTTGAACTGGAATCTGCTGTCTATGAGAGCTACTGTGCCACCACAGGCCGATTTGGGCTACTTTGTGAATTATATGATTACTGTAAAGTACAGTTAAAAAGCACTTACTTATTTGTAGTCTACTAATACATGTAATTTCATTCTATTATTGCTGTTATTTTTTAATATGACTAAGTATTATAGGAATATTTAATAAACAAAAACTGGATAATTGACTGATGAAGTAACTTAAGAAATTAAAATTCTACAACCATTAGATCAGTCAACTAAGTCATCAAAAACACCTGAATGTTACGCAATATGTACATTTTCTAAGTTGTTTAGAATATAATTTTACCCCAAGCTGAACACTATTAGGGTTGTTCAGTATAGTAGATATTCTATTATATTTTTACCCAGTGTTTTACTATACTTTATGCATGACATGCTTGCAGTTAGCAGTTACACTGTCTTGTGGAAAAATGACTGGTATGCCTAACGTGACCATTTATTTTTTTCCTCAAAACGGGACATCTAATAATTTTTAGGTAATAGTATGTGTATTCAAGAAAATGCATATTTCTTCATAGTTTTTATTTATTAATGAAAAGAACAGGAATGAACATGTGAAAATAAATAATTTATGTGGTCTTATATTTTTCTGAAGAACAAATTTGCTTAAGTATATTTGGTGTTGATTTCAAATAAGAATGAAATTCTTGGCAGGATTTCTTAAAATTTACTTTGGTAATTAACATTGCTTTAAGAACTGCGACTTGCAACTGTGTTTTTTCGCTCGTCCACAACTTATTCATAAGAGAAAAGACCCTTTCTATGGGTGCATTAGAACCGGGCAGACATAAAATATATTCAATAATTATACAGTATGAAAGTTCATATGATTCAAATTATTGGTGTGAAAGTGTTTGAACAATTCCAACCAACGACTTTCAGTTGAAACATTCCCAGTGTTACATTCTGTCACTTTTTGCAGTGTAATGTAGTTAGAAATAAGTGAACACTCATCAAATACTTCTGCATCTTGGTTACTAATTAATAAATCCCTTTTCAATCAATACATCCATTACACTTTGAATTTCTTCCCATGTAGGTATTTTGGTTAAATTAGCCCAATCAAATATTTCTAATTCTTCACAGAACAAAGTCCAATGCTCCAAAAATTCTTTGCTTATTTTATAGTACTCAGCAGCTGTAGTTTTCATGTATTCTTCGTCAACACCACTGCAGCCATTTTCTTGCAATTTTGCCATTAAATTAAGAATGGAGTGGGTAAGAAACAGAGTACTTTGTTTGAAGGCCAAATTGTCTTTAAGTTGATTTATTTCCTTCATGGCTTCAATTGCAGAAATACTCTGACCCTCAATCTTTAACACAGCTTGATAGAACGTTGCTGACTGTACATGCATAAAAAAAGCCATAATTCAGAGTTAGGGTTTTCAAAAAAGGTTCTCAATATGTTTGGACATTTATCGATACTCAAAAAGTAGTTTTTTAATGGCTTGTACGTTTCAAAACTCTTTCAATAGCTGGCATAAGCGCAAGACACCTAGTTTTACTACAGCCTAGCAATTTCTGATATTCTGTGTCAACTTCATTACAAAATTCTTTCAGAGCTTCCACGCGAACACTATAGATATAAAAATGTGAATATATTTTCACAATAACGCATTCAAAGTTTACAGGTAGACAATCTGCGGCAGTTTTAATTGCGTTGGGAATTATGTGAGCTCCACATTCGATTCCTATCAATGTTCTTCAGAGAGATAAATTTAGTTTTGCATAAACATTGTAGACGCCTCATCTTTTCAATCTGCCAAAACTGCAGTTAGTATTATCTCCACAAAATGCCATGATTTTTGAATTCAAATTATTTTCTGTCCATACTTTCATTAGATAATTGACAATAACGTCTGATGTTTCACCTGGTTGGTCTTGAATTTCTAAAAGTTTGACTTGTGTGCCTTCGTATGGTAAAAAGAAGCAGACTAAAACAGAGAATATTTTCTTGGACCCATGGTTTGAAGCATCAGTTAATATAGTGTGAGCTGCAGAGCTGATTGCACCCCCAGAGAATACAGACTCCCCTGGGAAAACCCCTAAAAAAACATTGACAGATTACCTTCACATTCCTCCGTTCCCTTCTGGCCGGCTCTATCGTGTAATATGCCTCTCGCGCCGTGTTCCGCCTTCTTAAAAAGCCTGTACAGGCTTCTTTCAGTTTGTTAAATTGGTTTTTTGCTACTCCTTCTCTCTCTCTCTCAGACATTCTCTGCTCCTGGCGGAACTGTCATCTCTGTCTTGTCATGGAGCACATTTAAACTTTTGAAAAGAGACAAATGTTTGTTTGCAGTGCTTTGAATAAAGTTCCTTTTTTTCTACAACCTCCTGTGTCTCTGTGCAAATCTGTGACCCAAGCGTGACAAGTGGTACCAGGTGTGGTTGCACAGATGGATGCACAGTTGGAAGCCGAATACATTTTTCAAATCGCCCAGAATGTTCCGCTCCCTTACGATCCAGAGGATGATCCTCCTCCAACTCCGCCTCCTCCGCAAAATGTTAGGCGAGTCGTTCCTCTGCCTGCACTCCTGGACAATGCTAAGAATGTGCTGACAAAGATGGGTCCTTCTGATGACCGAGAGATGTTTCTTTTGGCTTTTGAGCAAGTGGCAACTTTGTTGGGATGGGACAAACGTCACTGGGCTGTTATCGTCACCCCTTTTTGTCTGGTGACGCCCTACTTTCATTACGAAATGTACCAGCTGATAAGCTTGGCGTTATTGTTTTTTGAAGGAGAAGTTCTTTTGCATAAAACCACGACCTTTTTGTCTAAAGGTTTTGCACTTTACGACTGGAAACTGAATATGGACGGTTCTATCCGTGCACAAATACAAGATTTGATTCATAAAGTGCATTGCTGGTTTGAGGGGGACAGGATGGAGCAAATCGTAGAAAAGGTTGTTATGAACATAGTACTGTTCGGGATACCTGCACCTCTCCGACATGAGTTTCTTCGTCATAATCTTGAGTCACTAACGATTATTTCTCAACGGTTGAAAGGCTCGCAGACTGCTTGGAGAAAAGGCGGTGGGTTTGGTGCCCAGTATGCTGTGTTACAACCTCGAAGAGACCGCCCACATTCTCGTCACCTTGACCGTAGACCTGAACATCTTCAGCCTTCAGCACCTGTTCATCGGATTTCATCGGGAAGACCTCCAGGGAACGCAGTTATGAATGAGATGCCTGTGCCTGGAGATAGCGGCCGTGGCCGAGGATATTTCGGCAGAGGTGCTGAACGAAAATGTTTCTGGTGTGACCAACCCGGTCACTTGGCAAGAGAATGTCGTCTGTCTCCAGCTCAATCTATGGAAGTTGGTTTAGCGGAGGTTTGTTGTTCGAATATTCCGGATTCATCAAAAGAGAAAGATGGCTTATTGATCTCGGTGAAGTTTGGGGGCCGCGAGATGACGGCGTTGTTGGACTCGGGCAGTGACCTTTGTGTTGTCAGACATGACTGTCTTGACGACAGATACCTTAGCAACACTGAGAATGTAAAGATATGTTGTGTACATGGGGATGTTAAAGACTATGAGACATTACTTCTTCCTTTAACTTATAAGGGTTGTCACTTTAAAGTTTGGTCTGCTGTTTCTGACTCATGCCCCTGGCCTTTGCTGATAGGCAGAAGAAATGCCCTTTTTCCTAGACTAATGGCTGAACATCGCTCACCAGTCATCAAGTCCCCTGTTGACCTTAGTGGGAGGGAAGAAGAAGAAGGGGAACTAGTGGCGGTTGGGGAAAATCTGGAGCCCCGATTAGATATTGAACCCGATCTCTCCAGTGAGTCTGAGGGAGACACCCCCCACAATTTCCCAGAATGGCAGGAAGGCCCTTCTACATCCTCTCAGATTGCAAATGCCTCTGAACCCAAACCGAGTACTAGCGAGCAGCCGGATTTTGTGCGCTTGCAGCATGCTGATTGCTCATTAGAATATACATTTAAACAGGCTCACACTGCTAGTGACTCCTATTACCAAGAGCGTGATACCGGGGGCTTGAAAACGCCACACTTTCTAGAAAAAGACGGTTGTCTTTTCAGAGTGATTACAGACCATTTAATGGGGGAATATATTGAGCAGCTAGTTGTACCTGAGGTGCATAGGGAAATTCTTTTGCAGCTGGCCCACTCTCACATCTTGGGAGGGCACCTGGGGGCTGACAAGACCAGGGAGCGGTTATCAAAACGATTTTATTGGCTGAATATGGGAAAAGATGTTGAACGGTTCTGTACTTCATGTCCTGACTGTCAAATCGTCGCCGCTTATAAGCCTCCTCGGGCTCCCCTTTGTCCTATGCCTATTTTGGATGTCCCCTTTCAGAGGGTGGGATTAGATATTGTAGGCCCTTTGCCTAAGACTAAGAATGGGTACCAATATATGCTAGTGTTGGTTGACTGTGTAACACGATATCCAGAGGTAGCTGCTTTGAAAAAGGCCAACTCCTCCGCTGTAACCAAAGCTCTGTGCGTGATTTTTACTTGTATTGGCATTCCTAGGGAAATTTTGACTGACCAAGGCACACCTTTTACGTCTCGTGTGATGAATCAATTGTGTAATAGTTTCGCTATTAAGAAATTGGGCACCACCGTTTACCATCCACAAACTAATGGTTTGACTGAACGGTTTAACAAGACTTTAAAACAAATGATCAGACGAGTTGCTCATAATGATCCTACAACTTGGGACACCATCCTGCCTTTTGTTATGTTTGCGGTGCGGGAATCGCCGCAAGCATCCACTGGTTTGAGTCCGTTCGAGCTGTTATTTGGCAGGCGCCCTAGAGGCATCCTGGATGTTGTATGGGAAGAATGGACAGGGCATGAGACAACATCTCTCGGGCAGAGTTTTGCAGAGTGGGTAGTTTCATTACAAGATAGAATTTCTAGACTTTCTTCTATTGCTGTGGAGCATAAACAACGCGAGCAAGAAACACAGAAGCGTCTTTACGATAGGCGCAGTCAGCTTCGCGAATTCAAACCCGGCGATCGTTTTCTAGTACTGGTACTGTCTGACCCGCACAAATTCCTAGATAAATGGCAGGGCCCGGCAATTATCGAGGAGCGTATGGGACCGGTAAATTACAAGGTTAGAATACCAGGCCGGCGAAAACCATTCCAAATTTTACACATTAATCTTTTGAAGAAGTGGCACGACCAACAAGAGGTTTACACTTCCTTGGCTGCTGTTTCTTAGACTGATGTTGTCATTGGTAACGATTTAACTGGCTCACAAAAGACAGAATTATTAACCTTGATTGAACAAAACACTAATGTTTTTTCAGACTTGCCAGGCGTCACTAATTTAGCAGAACATAAAATCACTACTGAGCCCGGTGTCCGGGTACAGATGCGGCCATTTCGAATCCCGGAAGCACGAAGAAATATTGTGCGCGAAGATGTCAAGAAGATGCTGGAGCTAGGTGTAATTCAAGAAAGTAAAAGTGACCGGTGTAGTCCGGTCGTGTTAGTTCCCAAGCAAGATGGTTCGGTTCGCTTCTGTATCGATTTTAGGTGCTTGAATAAGGTTTCTAAATTTGATGCTTACCCAATGCCCCGAGTAGACGAGCTGTTGGAAAAACTGGGTCAGGCGACCTATATCTCCACGTTAGACCTCACAAAGGGTTATTGGCAGGTGCCTCTAGAGGCTGACAGTTGTGAGAAAACAGCATTTGCGACTCCTGATGGACTTTATGAATTTACAAGACTCCCGTTTGGTCTTCATGGGGCCCCTCTAACGTTTCAGCGTATGATGGGTCAGATATTGCGCCCACATTCTGAATATTCTGGGGCGTATCTTGATGATGTGGTGATTTTCAGCAATGATTGGCATTCGCATCTAGAACGTCTCCAGGCTGTCCTTGATAGCCTGAAACAAGCTGAATTGACTGCTAACCCTAAGAAATGTAAACTAGGTATGTCTGAGACTCATTATCTAGGTTACTCCATGGGCAGGGGTTTACTTTGTCCTCAATTAAGAAAAATAGAAGAGGTGCTCGCTTACCCACATCCTAAAACGCAGAAACAGGTACGCGCTTTTCTGGGGCTAGCGGGTTACTACAGAAGTTTCATCCCCGACTTTGCAAATAGGGCTGCTCCTCTCTCAGAGCTTACTAAAGGAAGAAAAAAACTGCCCTATTGTATGGACAGAACCTTGCGAACGTTCCTTTTCAGATTTAAAAACCGCTTTGTCTTCTTATCCAGTGTTGCGAAATCCCGATTTCTCTAAAGATTTTATACTACAGACGCAAGTGCATTCGGAGTAGGTGCAGTCCTGTCCCAGGTTTTTGATGGGGAAGAACACCCTATCACGTACTTGAGTAGGAAATTACTCCCCAGAGAACGCAATTATTCAACTATTGAGAAAGAATGTTTGGCGATTAAATGGGATGTAGAAGCGTTACGGTATTACTTATGGGGACGAAATTTCACATTAGTAACTGATCATGCTCCACTTCAATGGTTATACCGTCAAAAAGATACAAACTCCCGTCTCATGAGATGGTTCTTGGGATTACAACCTTACAGTTTTATAGTCAGGCATCGACCTGGCTCTGAGCATGTTAATGCTGATGTCCTGTCACGTCTGTTTGAACCTGGTCTGGAGGATTGCTTGATTCACGGAAACGTGAATAAAGCTGAGGGAGGGGGTGTGAGCTGCGGATTGCACCCCCAGAGAATACAGACGCCCCTGGGAAAACCCCTAAAAAAACATTGACAGACTACCTTCACATTCCTCCGTTCCCTTCTGGCCGGCTCTGTCGCGTAATATGCCTCTCGCGCGGTGCTCCGCCTTCTTAAAAAGCCTGTACGGGCTTCTTTCAGTTTGTTAAATTGGTTGTTTGCTACTCCTTCTCTCTCTCTCTCTCAGACATTCTCTGCTCCTGGCGGAACTGTCATCTCTGACTTGTCATGGAGCACGTTTAAACTTTTGAAAAGAGACAAATGTTTGTTTGTAGTGCTTTGAATAAAGTTCCTTTTTTTCTACAACCTCCTTTGTCTCTGTGCAAATCTGTGACCCAAGCGTGACAATAGTAACACAGTTGCATTGGTTGAGGCGATCTTTTAATTCACCTATTACTATTGGTGCTAACACATTTACAACAATAGCTTCTGTTTTCATACGAGCACATCTAAATTTCTGTTTAAAACATGTTTGAATTAACTTAGTAGCACAATCGTTTGAGCGAAAACTCTTGCACCATATGATAAGCCCAGGCGACTTCCGCTGCAGTGGCTTCCAGATCTTTCGAAGTTGGTGAATCCCTTTTCTTAAAAAAATTCAGCATCGAAGAACTCAAAGCGGCAGCAATATTGGAATTTTTTATGTTTTTCTGATCTTAAATGTTACTCAATATCGCTGGCACCTCCATGGGCTACGCTAATTTCTGTACGACACTTTTCACATCTGATGTTCGATGGAGTACTTCTTTGCTTCATAAACGGTGTCGCAGGTGGCTGGGGGGGCGACCCGGAGGACTGGAAGAGGGCTTACGCCCGCCTCAGACCACGTCGGGGCGACCACCCTGGTTGCTATGGGGACCACGGGTACAGAGCTTTGAAGCTCAACCCTGTAGGGGCCTGTGGTCACCGCCAGGGGTCGCCCCGATGCCTTGGGAGCCTTGTACCTCAGCACTTCCGCCACACCCGGAAGTGCTGGGGGGGAAGAGGAGCAGGGACACCTGGAGTGCTTCTGGGTACGCAGCTGGCACTTTCGCCACACTGGAGAGCGCCAGTGGAAGATTGCCGGGAAGCACCTGGAGCACATGTGTGTATAAAAGGGGCTGCCTCCCTTCATACAGGGCTGGAGTCGGGTGAGGAGAAGGACGAGGTCTGGGAGGAGGCAAGCAGGCAACCTGAAGAGAGAGAAAAGGCATTTGTTGAGGGCCTGGACTGAGGGTGATTGGTGCTGCGGCACTGGGTTGTGCATTTAGAACTGTAAATAATAGACTGTAAATAAACGTGTGGTGGTGAATTTACCATGTCTACATGTCTGTGTCCCGGGCATGTTCCACAACGGGTACTTAGCTTGTAAGTTAACATTAAAAGTGCACTTGTGTTTAGGCATTATTAAAATGAAGAGTTCACGTACAAGAAACTTAAATTGACTACAATAACACACGTCGATAAAAAAACAATAATCAATCGTCAAGAAAGATGAGCAAGCTGTCTATGTATACTCGCAACTGAGGAGCAAGCGAGCTAGCAGGCTTCTGATTGACTTGCACGTGTGTGAGACATATTGCGCATGCCGTCATCGCCATGCTACTAGGTGCTACCATCGGATTTTTTGATTTTTCATGCCTTTTTTTGAAATTGTTACAGTGGGTTGCTCTCTTTCTGAAAACAGGACATTTCGGCGTCCCGAAGCTGTGCTTGGGGACAATGGGATAGGCTACCTAAAAATGGGATGGTCCTGTTCAAAATGGGACGTATGGTCATGTTAGGTATGCCTCATCTTTTAAAAAATAGTTAAAATTCCAGCAACATGAACCTGAAGTTAAAATACCATAGATTGCAATACTTGCAGATATGTCTTGGTAATTTTAATACAGTATAATCCTTTCTTTTGGTATGACACTTGTGAGACTTTATCAGCTGTATTGAAAAAAGCCTGGCTAACTAAAACAGATTGGCCTTCTTAGGCATAAAAGATGGATAAATGCAACACACATCTATTTTAGGATTAAACACAAGTTCACTCTTTGCCCACCATCTACATGTGCTAATCAACACCAGTCTGGGATCATATTTAGACTTTTAATACCAGTAACCAGCTATTCTACTTAATAATTATAATACAGTGAAAATAAAATGCTTAAATTAAGTAAAGCATATAAAGAAAGTGTTTCTTACCAAAAGTGTTGCTAGGTTCATCAGAAAACATTTGTACCTAACAGGTTCTTGTTTACAAAAAAGGTGCGCATATAATATTTATGCAAAAAAAGTAACCACATTTCTATTTTTCTCTTTTTTGGCTTACATCTGGCAAAAAACAAACAACAAAAAAACAAAAATACATACCTGCCCATTTGATTCTGCTGCTTGCTGGTAATGCATAGCAAGAGAAACCTCATCTTGGAAAACTTCACTACATTCTAAGCATTTAAGGCTATGCCTGCACAGCTTAGATGGATCTTCATCAAGAGGCATGGCTGGTACCACTGGGGAACTTGAGGGTGCAGATATGACAGTGCTAAGTGAAGCTGTTGCAGTTTTTGCCACTGCATTTATAGCTGTTGCAGAAACATTATGAATGGTTGTAGTAGCTGCTACAGAAGCGTGTAATGGTGATGCAATCATCTGGTCAGCAGGAATGGGCTTCAGAATTAAATGTGAGCACTGCATAACCACCCCTTTGTCCTTATGGCCACGGGCATGAGAAAGAAGACTGCATTTGTTGTAAAAAACTAGATTCTTAGCACAGTGGTTACATGTGACTTCAATGCGGACACTTCGCCTATCATAATGCTGTGTTAGACTCTTCTCAAGAGCAAAGGAATCTCCACATTCTAAGCACTTATAGCCACGGGATGGTATAGCAATCCCGGCCGAGGATGGAGGGCTAAGATTGGGAACATACACAGGTACAGGGTTGACACTGCTCAGAACTTTGTTAAAAGCCTCCACCACCGAGCTCTGTGAACTAGCTAACACCTGTACCCTAGAAACCTTTTTAGGAGGTTGTGTAGTAATCATGGCTTGCTTTATTGGCTGCTGTTGTTTAGAGAGCACTTGGCGAAGTTCTGAGGTTGCTGAAGATGTCTGAGGCAGGAGGTTTAGATTTGTGAGATGAACTGTCTTTGGTACTAGCTTGGCACTCGCTAGGCTTGAGGCTGGCACCACCACAGTCTGCTGCTGAATTGCATTGGCAGCCTTTAAGATGGCACTGCTGGCACTCTGGACAGATGCAGCGGGTATTACTGTAGCTTTCACTGTTGTGTTGTTTGCCAGCTTCAGATTTATTACTTGAGAACCGGCAGTCTTTACAGCCGAAACAGGCAGAAATGCAGTAGCAACTGGTTTAATGGTTACCTGCTTAGGGGTTATTTCAGCAGCTGAACTGGCAGTGGTTGCCACAACAGTGGTCTGTAGTGGAGTTCTAGATGAAGAAACAGAGACATATGTGGAAGTTGGAGATGATAAAAAAGAAGAGACTACAATAGAAGATGGCTGGTCAGAGACTTTTTTACCACTTTCATAATCCACATCTGGCAAAACTCTAGTGACTGTCCTCTTAATCTGGCCTGATGAAGTCTTGATTGTTTTAATGCGAACTTTTGGAATAGCAGGCGTATTGCCTGCAGGAGAGGATGGAGAACCTTTGCTACTACTTTCACTATAAATACTACTAGGGCTCTCTGGTTGTTTGCTGCATCCTTTTCTGGCAGACTCAGTGGGGCTTTGAGGGTCCAGTGTTTTTTCTGTGACTGTGGATAATTCTTTTTTATCTCTAGGAGAATCCCTTGGGCTACAATGTGGTTCAGTAACATTTTCCGTAGTAGCTTTCTTTGCACTTAGAGCAGCAATTGCTGCAATACAGGAAGACAACTTTGCAGATGACTTAGTTTTAACTTGAGCAGCAATGGTGGCGTTTGTTGTTGTCTTTTCCAGAAGTCCTTTCACATCTACAGACTTTTGAGTGCTATCTTTGGGCTTCTCTTCCAGCTTCTTTGCTTTTGGGTGTTCATAAATGCTTATGTTTGCTTGGTTGCCTTCTTTTTCTCGTTTAATTGTTTTTGATTTGTCTGGATCATGATTAGCTCCTTGCTTACATAGACTGTCCATAACCAACACCTTTAATCTGTCCTGCTCCTGTTTGTTCACCATGCCTGTGAGAGTGTTAACACGGTAATTAGTTCGGTTTTCCTGCTTGTCTGGTGGATCATCAACTTCAATTTTATCATCATCATCAAACTCTTCTGCACTAGAAATGGGGCTGAACTGATTGAAGGAGTCTTTTATTACAGGGCCATGAGCTTCATCATTCAGAGACTTGCCTGCATCTTTAGCATAACGATCAATGGCAGTCATAGCCAGAAAACCATTATGCAGACCATTCCCTGTTGCATGAATCTCTTTCTCTGTAACTGCTGGTTCACAGGAATCAACATTGCGGATGTTTTTCACAATAACACTAACCCCAACATCAGGCACAGGTGGTGCATGGACATCCTCCTCAGCATTAACATTGTGTTTGATCTGCCCTTCATGGTCATCATGCCCAGACTCAATAGCTGCTTTAGGATCAACCATGTCTGGGATATCAAATGCTGCAAGGAGGTCATCAAAATCCGGGGTCTTCATATCTCCCATGATCCTATTCTTTTTATTGCACAGATCTATAAAAAAAAAAAAAAAGATTTTTAGAACAAATTATTTAATTAAGAATGTTTTCTAATAGCTCACATATTAAGATTAATACTATAATTTTAAAAAGTAATAGGTTATTTTCAGCATTACAGAGACAGTAAAAACATAAAATTAAACCCTTTTTTTAAGGTAATTCAAAATGGGTGGTATCATAATCTACTTCTGTTATCAATATGCATATCTAATGAAAGGAGCTTAATAGAGCATAAAGGAAGACAGTAAATGGAGACCTTCTAAATATGTTTTCAACGTGTTGATAAAAATGTACAGGTTTGTTCTACAGTAGCCTTGGAAGGGTCCACCTCTTAGCAATAAAGTGGATAAGACTTTTTTCTATTTAACAATGAAATTGTGTTTTTACACCACCTTCTGCACACAGTACTGAATATCTGATTTAAGCTTAATTTTGTGCTGTTGACTGGAAGTATTTTCAGCCAAGATTCTGCCCTATTTACTGATCATAAACTCTGTTTTGCTATTTCCCCACATCTAGCAGTAACATACTGTAAATGTATGCATTTAGCTATTACAAAAATAGTCAAAAATAACAAGCTAATGTTATGTAATAAAATATAATTACTACACAATCAAAAAATAAGACACTAACATGATGAAAAGTAACCTAAAACACTTGGTACTTCCTAATGTCAAACTGTTCCCTAAAACTAGGCTTTAGTAACAGATTATTAGTCAGTCAGTCAGTCATTGTCCAACCTAACACATGGTCACGGGTGTCTGCTGGAGCCTATCCCAGCCAACACAGGGCGAAAGGAAGGAACAAACCCCAGGCAGGGTGCCAGTCCACCGCAGGGCACACACACATACAAACACATACACACACACACACACCAAGCACACACTAGGGACAATTTAGGATCGCCAATGCACCTAACCTGCATGTCTTTGGACTGTGGGAGGAAACCGGAGCACCTGGAGGAAATCCATGCAGACACGGGAAGAACATGTAAACTCCATGCAGGGAGGACCCGGGAAGCAAACCCAGGTCTGCTTACTGTGAGGCAGCAGCGCTACCACTGCGCCAACATGCCGCCCCATCAGATAATTAATTATATGTATAAGCTTTTTTAATTTTGCACCACTGATTGAGCAAACAAGAGAACAAGACTATGTAAATACAAGGTTCTGTGTGTTTGCCTGAGTGTAGTCCTTTACCTACATCCAGGAATGTTTGTTTACTAAGACAGGAGAAAAGTGACAGTAGCTGTCAACATTTACTAAGCTGTCAACACTTACTAAGTCCTACAAAATCTAGACAGTAACTCAATACTGATTTACATTAAAGTAAAATTTGGGTTAAGAAGACTTGCCTATTGACCTTTAAGACTAAATATTTTAAATCAGAGGCTTACAGTAAACTGGTAAAACAATCAGATTTTAACTGATATAGAAAACCACTTACTTTTTAAATTTGGTTTTACTTTTTACGAATACCATGTATGGATGCATGATTATTGAAGCATGTCAATAAAACCTTGTTGTACGTTAGAATTTCATTACAGAAGAGCCCTATGTTTATCAAAACATATTGAAAAAGATAATACAGAATGTTAAGATACAGAGCTCTTGCACATCATATTGATGGAAAAATTACAAAATTCAGAAAAGCCAAGTGATTTTTGTCTGATTCCTGCATGTAATAAAGGATTGTATGATTTCCAGAAGGTCCAAAGAAAGCTCATTGCTACTCTGAATGATTGCCAGTCCTGGCAAGAAAGCTCCAAGCACAAAGTGTTCTGCTGCATGATTTGGTGTTCTTTAGACTCACCTTAGACTACACAATACAAAAAATGTGATCTTGATCCAAATTGCTTCACTGCACTCTACTGTCATTTATGATGAATGAAAAGGGATCACACAGAGTCTATGGTTCTTTCAGAACAATATTCACCCTTTCATGAGACTTCAAATATACTCTAATGAAACTAACAAAAAACATCAGATGTACTAACAGTAAACATTTTGATGTTGAGCTGGCAAACAAATATGCCAGTAGAACATCATTTACTATTGTCACTTGATCAAGATCAGGTGGTTCATTTCCAAAGCTGGCTCTGGAAAGTGTGAAAACAGATGGACAGATTAAACAAAGATGTATGGCTGTTCAGTGGCCTCAGTGAGATGGAGGAACATTCTTTGTTTACTGGATATTTTACATTTGCCTACTGCATGTCACAGAATCCCTTTTTGTCATGAGACTGACAGTAACCTCTCACATTAGCAAATTCTGAAGACAAATGCAAAACAGCAGCAAGGAGAAGAACAACCTACAACACTAGGCTAGAAAACGAGATAACTGACTAATGCAAAAGAAATAGCATTTCAATGCATTTTAATAAACAACATACGGGTACTAATCGTAAATCATATTGATAAAATTTTAAAACTGTATTTGTTCTGAATAAAATGCTGTTCGGAAGTCAGAAGATCTGTCTTTTGTTTACGAGTTGAGTCCAATGACTTGATTCAATGCAAAACGTCCCCACACCCTTCAGTAGTATAAGCTTTTTTTTTTTCCTCTGGTAGTTGTCTGCTTGTACAAGCTATTTGGTGTATATATATAAAAAAAAAACCCAACATGTTCAGCCAGGGAAGTCACAAACCTTATACAAGGCCAGTAAGGACAATGTACTAAAAAAAAAAAAAAAACGACATTTAATTTCCATTAAAGTTCTCTGTAAAAGTAAATATATTTACAAAGCAGATATATGTGTAACATATGAAGATTTATTTGATGCACATGAAGAAATGACTGCTCGTTTGACGACTCAGGTCTTTTACACCAGAGAAACAACCTAATATGCATGTCTTGCTTGTAATGTTTTAAGCAACATTATATCAGTGTAGGTTCAACCAACACCAATATAAACGTAGAGACCAAACATCAGCCCGATACAGCGCATCACTTTTTCCACATTTTGTTATGTTACAGCCTTATTCCAAAATGGATTAAATTCATTTTTTTCCTCAGAATTCTGCACACAACACCCCATAATGACAACGTGAAAAAAGTTTACATGAGGTTTTTGCAAATTTATTAAAAATAAAAAAAAACTGATAAATCACATGTACATAAGTATTCACAGCCTTTGCTCAATGCTTTGTCGATGCATCTTTGGCAGCAATTACAGCCTCAAGTCTTTTTGAATATAATGCCACAAGCTTGGCACACCTATCCTTGGCCAGTTTCGCCCATTCCTCTTTGCAGCACCTCTCAAGCTCCATCAGGTTGGATGGGAAGCGTTGGTGCACAGCCATTTTAAGATCTCTCCAGAGATGTTCAATCGGATTCAAGTCTGGGCTCTGGCTGGGCCACTCAAGGACATTCACAGAGTTGTCCTGAAGCCACTACTTTGATATCTTGGCTGTGTGCTTAGGGTCATTGTCCTGCTGAAAGATGAACTGTCGCCCCAGTCTGAGGTCAAGAGCGCTCTGGAGCAGGTTTTCATCCAGGATGTCTCTGTACATTGCTGCAGTCATCTTTCCCTTTATCCTGACTAGTCTCCCAGTCCCTGCCACTGAAAAACATCCCCACAGCATGATGCTGCCACCACCATGCTTCACTGTAGGGATGGTATTGGCCTGGTGATGAGCGATGCCTGGTTTCCTCCAAACATGACGCCTAGCATTCACACCAAAGAGTTCAATCTTTGTCTCATCAGACCAGAAAATTTTCTTTCTCATGGTCTGAGAGTCCTTCATGTGCCTTTTGGCAAACTCCAGGTGGGCTGCCACGTGCCTTTTACTAAGGAGTGGCTTCCGTCTGGCCACTCTGCCATACAGGCCTGATTGGTGGATTGCTGCAGAGATGGTTGTCCTTCTGGAAGGTTCTCCTCTCTCCACAGAGGACCTCTGGAACTCTGACAGAGTGACTATTGGGTTCTTGGTCACCTCCCTGACTAAGGCCCTTCTTCCTTGATCGCTCAGTTTAGATGGCCAGCCAGCTCTAGGAAAAGTCCTGGTGGTTTTGAACTTCTTCCACTTATGGATGATGGAGGCCACTGTGCTCATTGGGACCTTCAAAGCAGCAGACATTTTTTGTAACCTTCCCCAGTTTTGTGCCTCGAGACAATCCTGTCTCGGAGGTCTACAGACAACTCCTCTGACTTGATGCTTGGTTTGTGCTCTGACATGAACTGTCAACTGTGGGACCTTATATAGACAGGTGTGTGCCTTTCCAAATCATGTCCAATCAACTGAATTTACCACAGGTGGACTCCAATTAAGCTGCAGAAACATCTCAAGGATGATCAGGGGAAACAGGATGCACCTGAGCTCAATTTTGAGCTTCATGGCAAAGGCTGTGAATACTTATATACATGTGCTTTCTCAATTTCTTTATTTTTAATAAATCTGCAAAAATCTCAAGTAAACTTTTTTCACGTTGTCATTATGGGGTTTTGTGTGTAGAATTCTGAGGAAAAAAATGAATTTAATCCATTTTGGAATAAGGCTGTAACATAACAAAATGTGGAAAAAGTGATGCGCTGTGAATACTTTCCGGATGCACTGTATATCAGAACCCAGTATTACCAGTTGGGTTCTACTTCTTAGCATTTACTCTAATGGGAAATGAACACTCCTGTGTGTAAACTAAAACTGGTGTACTCTGCGTAAATAGGTCTAACTTCAAGTTTACCCCAAATCACCATTCAAATTTCTTTGCAAAACAAACAGAAACCAGCAAAATCCGCAAGCAACACAGTTCATGCTTGCTTTGCTGCTGATTTCTGCATAGAGCAAGTGATAATGGGAAAAAGATAAAAGTACCTTAATAAGAAAAGGAGAATACCTGCTGATCATTTAACAACCCACCTTTTAAATATTTGGGCAAAATCCATTTGCATAAGCATAAAACACGGAATAATATAGAAAAATGCAGAACATTAATAATAGAAATTTTGAGTTTCTGTAATTTGACGTTTCAGAATTCTATGTAAATGTTTACACGCTTCTGATTCCTTATATTACAGGTTTGCCAAATTTCTTGAATTGTAACATCCTTATGCTTTGCAGTTTGTTACTTTAAAGCTGTGCAAATATATACACATTTAGTCACTGCATAAGACCAAAGTTTAGCTTTTCTGAACCACCTATGTGACACTTGTAAACGGTACCACATGTTAAAATCAACAATTAATTCAGAATCTGTATCTCCTGTGAAAGAATTTGAAGATTGCAATTGTCCATAAAAATCACAATAGGTGCACTAAATCATATTGGAAATTGTTAGTTTATTCACAAGATGAAGAGTTTGCTGGAATGGGCAATTAGTTGATTCTGCATTCTGGCTATTAACATTTATGATATGATGAATTTTTACCATTTGTCTTGACCTAGGTTTAATTCTGTTCACCCAGTGTATTCTTATATAGCACACTTTCATTTATGGGGTCAGCCAGTAAAACCATCCCCATTACCAGTACTAAGAAAACAGTTAGCAAAACTTCATCAGTTCAGTCATTTCACAGAATCCACATAAACTATACAAATATATCCATTATCAGTCCAGCCAAACTCAGAAATTCTTTAACATACCTTTTATTATGCGGTTTTCAAATGATCTTTTACGACAGAAGGCTTTGTCATTGCTTGGCCTTTGTACAATTCCAGAATTAGAATATCAACTGGTTTGAAGTAACAGTACCTGCTGTGTATCTGGTATCTAGAGAGCATTACATTTGCCAATTTAATTTTCAAATATATGATAGATGTGCCTTCACCATGTTTGTCACATTTAGAGATTATACTAATGAATGTTAGTTTGTCATAAAAATCCAAATCAATGACATAAATTCGGCATTTGCACATTCATATTTAGCAATGAAATTAGCCTGCTTGAGGCACTTCAAATGGGCTGTGAACATGGATGGAGTTGTAAATTGACAAGGAATGCCACCTTATGTCTACATCAACTGGAAATGTTTAAGAGATACTCAGAAAATAAAAGTAAGATGTATTAAATATTCTAGTAATCAGCTAATTCTGTTGTGCCTAAGGAGCTCAGTTTCACTGTACTACGAGAGCTATTTGTCCAAAGATGGAGAGGGCGATATGCCAATTCAAGAGTAAAAGAAAGATGAAAAGGTTTAAGAACTGGTCTACCATCCATTAAAATGGGCAATGTTCAATCACTGTCAAATAAGATGGGTGAACTGCCTGCTCTTACATATAAATACAGCAGCACTTTGTGATCTATAGAGAGCTGGCTTAAACCTGATATGCACAACACTGTTTTAATGCTGGGCTGACTTAATCTTATTCGACACAGTTAAGGGACTGGTCATCTATATGAATGAGGAATGGTGTAAAAGGGAGCACATTGCAGTTAAAACTACCATCTGTTGTTCAGACATTGAAATTCCGACTGTCGGAATCTGCCCACGTTATTTGCCTTAGGAGATGTTACATCATCCTTATTAATGTTTATATCCCTTCCTCAGCAAATGGAGTCTCAGCAACAGAAAGGATTGACTCTTGTCACCCACACTTCAATGATGACTCATTCTGACCCTGAATTTATAATATGTGGTAACTTAAACCATGTGACTTTGTAAAAGACTATGACAAATTTCATTCAGTTTGTGTCTTGTTCCATTCGATGAAATAACAAGATGGACCTAGTCTATTGAAATGTGAAAAATGGCTTTAAATGTAAACTACTGGCAACTTTGGGAAGATCTGACCACAAACTGATTTAACTTATTCCCAGCTACACGTCTGCTATTGAACAGCAACCTGTTATCACCAGGATAGTGAGGAAGAGGAGCCTGGAGTCTGCAATGGCTCTAAATGACTACTTCTAAATGACAGACTAGGAAATGATGTGTAAGTCACATGGGGATGATACTGAAGGACTCGGCCAATGCATCATAGGTTATATTGACCTTTGTATCGACACTGTGGTACCCTCAAAGGCAGTGCGTTGCTTTCCAAACAACAAGCCCTGCATTACTAAGGAGATAAAAGGTCTCCTTAATGAGAAAAAGAGAACATACTAATCTGGTGCTAAAAAAGCTCCAAAGATGCACAGAGAGTGCTAAAAAAGAAGCTGAGTGAAGGAAAGGAAGTTTACAAAGCTAAAATAGAAATAAAACTCACTCAGAATAGTATAAAGAACTGGGCATAATAACTGGGCTCAAGCAATCCAGGGCTTATGTGCTAGATGGTAATGGGGTCAAAGGTAAAACCCTGAAACAATTTTTAATAGATTTTCCCTCAGATTTAATGACCAGTCTCTCCACACCATCCCGACTACACTGGAAAGACTAACTAAGGAAACAAATGAGGATGCTGCACACAGGAAACACTATGGAGTCAGTCATTGACTTCTTAAGGCATATGATGACCAATTTTGTGGTATCCTCTCTCACCTGTTCAGTTGGTCCCTAAGGCTTCACAAAGTGCCACTGCTTTGGAAAACATTCTGCATTGTTCCTGTTCCAAAGATGGCAGGCGACTCTTTACGCAACGTCTACAGACGTGTGACAGATTCCTTTCACGTCATGAAGACTTTTGAGAGGCTGGTCCTGGACTATAGGAGTCCTCTTCTGGTAGACCCTGTTTTTTGTATCAGTAAGGTGCTGCTGGAGTATGTGAATTTCCCCTTGGGATTAATAAAGTATCTATCTATCTATCACTGCAGTTTATCATTCAAAGATTTTAGTGGAGGATACAATTACCTATCTGCTCGACAAGGCTTATTTTTACTAGGACAAAACTGGCAGCACTGTAAGAATGATGTTTTTTTATTTCTCCAGTGCCTTTAATACTGTCCTGCCATCTCTGTTAAGGGATAAGCTCAGAGATATGCAGGAGGATGAGTCTATGATGTCTTGGAGAATGGACCATCTGTTGGTCAGACCAAAGTTTGTGAAGATCAAGGACTGTGTTTCTGATACATAAGTGAGCAACACTGGAGCATCACAATGCACACAAAGTATTGTTTCCTTTTCTCTTTACTCTGTATACTTCAGACTATAAATACAACGCCCGGTCAAGTCAGTTGCAGAAATTCTAAGATGACTCTACACTTATGGGGTACAGTGATAAGAGACACAGGAGTCAGACAGAACTTTGTTTCTTGGTGCAGAAGGAATTGTCTGCAACTAAACTTCAGCAAAACCAAGGAAATGGTTATTGACTTATGCTGCACCAAAGAACCTCTATGTCCAATCACTGTTCAGGGAGTAGATGTCAAGGGGGTGCACTCCTATAGGTGCTTGGGGGTTCACATAAGTGACTGGTTGAACTGATCTCATAACACAGATGACATGTATAACAAAGAAGGCTCTTTTTTCTTTAATGTGGGTAATGACATCCTTCCATCTTCTATAACTCTGTGATGGCCACTGCAATTTTCTAAGTTGTGATGTGTTGGGCTGGTGTGTATCTAAGCTGTGTTGTGCTGGTCTGCTAACATCATTTTAGGAGGGAACCACCAAATCAACAAGATAATTAAAACAACAGGTGCAGTTATAGGACACATACTGAATCCCCTGGAGGTAGTAGCAAAGGACTAACACAGTCCTTTCATTCAATTAATTATTCAGTAGAAGTGTGTCAAGAAATGCTACTGGGGCTCCTTTATACCAACAGCAATATGCCTGCATATCACTAATGGTTTATCAGTTGTTTAAAATACTGTATAGATCCAATGTAGGAGATACTTTAAGAAGCTACTTTTAGTTGCTCCTGTTGCAAGAGTTTGATTTGGTTCATTTCCAATTAGGGCTGCAACTAACAACTATTTTGGTAATTGAATAGTTGGTTTATTACTTTTTTAGTAATTTGGAGCTTTAAAAAATTGCAATGTCTATGCAAGAACTTTACTCAAAAATGAAAAATATTCCTTGCACAATGCTCTCCTTTACAACCCTCCTTGTCTTATGATAGATCATGGATCAATTTACACTACCAGAAGAGCTCTTACAGGTACTACCAGGACACCCAAGTTCAAACAAAGGACCATAACTCAGGGATGTTTAACATTTATCGACAGATATTTGCACTAATTGACAATCCAAAGGATGGGCTTATGTGCACCCAAGAAACCAATGGCAAGATCTTAATACCTTCATTTAAAAACCCTTTGCAAAATCCAGATCCATAGAAACTACAGTCCTTTTAAAATGTGGCTGCAAAAAAAAAATCCCTTCTGTTCAGGGTAACTGGGGCTGGACTGGAAAAAAGGAAGACCATCCATAATAGGAGTTGGCGGAGCAGAGAAACACCGAAAACGTAAAGCCATGCATTTACTTTGCTAATGACGGGGGCTGGCTGATCACCAGCAGACGTATCATAGCTAACAACAAGAGGTCTGACACTGTTTGCTTGAACCTCAAAAAGAAACTGCTTTATCACCTGCAATCAGAAGAAATAGACAAGTTTTTAAAATAAAGAAAGAAAATGCTCTGAAGATTGTACCATGCATCTGGAAAAAACCCACCAGGAAAGGAAGAAAGCATTGCTTACACCAGACCATAAGTACACCTACCTTGACTCTGAGAGCTATTAATTATGATTCAAAATAGATAGGTTAAAGCCAGCTAATATATCATGATATTGGTGTCACTACAATTAAAAAGACAATAACTTTGCGAAAAATAAGTTCTAGCTGTTATGATTTTCTCATCCTAAATGCCTTAATCCAGTTACAAACTGCCGAGCAGCATCTCACACACAGAAACGGCTTGGGTTAGGTAGCTGTGAGTAAGTCAGTGTAATTTTTCTGGTACCAGAAGCTCAATAACTAGCTAAAGTACTTCTCCATTTTAATGACATGAATAGAAAGATCAGAATTCATAGGTTATGTGCCTTTTTCTATAGGCCATAAAAAGTTAAATTCAGCTATTATAATTTTATGTTTTGTATTGTTTTTGTGTTTGGTCTACAGTGTATATATATAGTGCATCCGGAAAGTATTCACAGCTCATCACTTTTTCCACATTTTGTTATGTTACAGCATTATTCCAAAATGGATTAAATTCATTTTTTTTCCTCAGAATTCTACACACAACACCCCATAATGACAACGTGAAAAAAGTTTGAGGTTTTTGCAAATTTATTAAAAATAAAAAAACTGAGAAATCACATGTACATAAGTATTCACAGCCTTTGCTCAGTACTTTGTCAATGCACCTTTGGCAGCAATTACAGCCTCAAGTCTTTTTGAATATGATGCCACAAGCTTGGCACACCTATCCTTGGCCAGTTTCACCCATTCCTTTTTGCAGCACCTCTCAAGCTCCATCAGGTTGGATGGGAAGCGTCGGTGCACAGCCATTTTAAGATCTCTCCAGAGATGTTCAATCAGATTCAAGTCTGGGCTCTGGCTGGGCCACTCAAGGACATTCACAGAGTTGTCCTGAAGCCACTCCTTTGATATCTTGGCTGTGTGCTTAGGGTCGGTGTCCTGCTGAAAGATGAACCGTCGCAAAGATGAACTATGACAACTACAATATGCATGCATCCTTAGAACAATTCTGCCTAAAATACAATTTTCCAGTGACAAGAGTAATGTGTAAGTGTGAAATTAAAAAGAAGTTTGCCCAGATTTCCTGATCTACCACCAATACTTATAGCAGAAACTTTACTGTCTAGTAATGATGTCATGCAGGGAGGACTTTTCTCATATTATACATGGAATTCTGCCATTGATGACAACCACTATTCTAAGTATGATGTAATTCAGTTAAAACTACATATCTCACACCAAGTTTAAACTAGAATGCCTCACTAGGTCAAATGTTTTGGGAATACTTTTTACTCAGATCATACTTGGGGATTGGGGGCTTGTTTTTAACTTATTTAACAAGAAAAGCAGGACATTAAATGATACTGGCACAAATGTTGATGTGTGTCAAGTCAGTTATTTCTACCACTGATAAATACCCTTTCAGAGAGTGCACTGGTGGCAAGGTTACAGACATCTTCTTTGGCTAAGAGGCTGAGATAATTGATATTCGACACATGCCTAAAAAGTGATAAATCTTTACTACTTTTTCTAATCAAAATAGCATTAAACATTCAATAATTTTTAAAACTGATGCAGGGTTTTTATTTCTCTCCTACAATGTAAAAAGCAAAAAAGCCCTATATTAAACTTATAATTTCAACAGCCATGACAACTTCTGCTTTACCTTGTCTCACCAAATAGCCTGTTGCTTTGCTAATGGGCTATCTCCATCAGCAACACTTTTGAACGTTACGGAGGGGATAGAGTTCTAAATAAACCGTTTACAACAGTAAAAATATTTAAAGAACCTTCCTTTCAAAGACCCTATAGTACATTGGGGAAAGGGTATGTCACTCAATATTTCAGAAAAGGAGTGGAAGGTAGCCATGCACAGAATACACTTGAGCTTCACACGTGCAAAGCATTCAATCATTCAACTTAAAATATTTTATCGAGTCCATTTATCTCGTTTAAAATTGTCCAAAACGTTTCTTGGGCAAGATTTAACATGTGACCGTTGCAATCTAGCTCCAGCCTGACGGGGCCACATGTTCTGGGTGTGCACCAAATTAACAACATTTTGGACAAAAATCTCTGCATGCCTATCAGACAGCATTGGTATCACAATCACTCTTAACCCATTAACAGCTGTGTTTGGTGTACTCCCAGACGGCCTTAAACTGGAGAAAGACAAACAAACTGTAATTGCCTTTACTACACTACTAGCATGTAGAGTTCTTGTTCAAATGGAAGAATCCCACCCCACCACACTTCAGTCAGTGGGTAACTGATATTCTATACTACTTGAAACTGGAAAAAAATCAATTCTCACTTAAGAGTTTCTGTTCAAAACTTTTTAAAATTATGACTGGATCTAATCAATAACATTTTAGAATAAGCTTCCATCTCAGGGAATAGGATACCCTTCCTTTCTTGTTCATTTTATAGAGTAGCTTCTCTCTTTCTCTTTGGTGAGGGCTGAATTTTGCTTTGACTTGATTTGTCACATTTGACTAAACTGCTTAAATTATTATGTTTCCAATTAAAATCAATAAAAATAAATACATACATACATAAACAGTGTACCAGTTCTGCAGATAGAAAGTTTGGATTCCTACCCCACATCCTGATTGAAAGCATAGGCATTACTTTAAGCCATCTTTAAATACACACTTTCATCTGGGCATCTTTTATACTTTTGGGCTGTTGTTAGATCATTATGCAGCTCGGCCTCATGCTTAAAGCTCTCAACTGTGTCAAACTGAAATAATGTACATACTTTAAAAAAAAAGAATTCCACATTTAAAAGTAATATAACCTATGCATTAATCACAGTACCAAGTTAACACTGCATGCAAGTTCACATTATCTAATGATAGTGCATAGAACAAATAAAAATAAGAAATGCAATGTTTTAAGTGTCACAAAGAGGATATTTTGGGATAAAGAATACATTTGGCCACCCCAAATATCACACCTATTGAGTAAATTTAGAATGATGAGAGGAGGAGTGGACAGTAATTGGTTGTTTATGATTGTGGTGTTGAGTGACAGGGTGATGGAAATGGAAAAATGAAGAGGTGCTGAATCCTTGAACTATATTTCTGGATCATCCACATCTTCTGCCTCTATCTCTTCCATTGCAATGAGTAGATGAGAGACACCAGATGCTGAAAGCAAGGGGTCAAATGAAGCAGCAACGGAAGGAGGTGGATTTGCTGCACAAAAGAATGTTAGAAGGCTGATCAGCTAGACTTCTTGCAACTTTGTTTTGTACAGCTGTTGGCAGCACTCAACAGGAAATGAAGCACTGATTCTCAGATTACATGTATTAAATGAAGTCCACCATAAATGCAAAAACACGTAACTTGAACCTCCATGTCTCAGGGGATACCTGTATTTAATTTTTTTTTGTCTCTGCTGTCCATCATACTAACATCATAATTTATTACAAAATTTTACTTTTGAAATTATAGTGGTGTTATCATAAATGGTATTATACTGTCCACTTCTAGTTATATAACTAAAGAATGTTTACATCTACTACCCTCATAAAGTTGCATGAAAAAGTTTGAGAGCCCACTTGAATTACCTGGATTTCTGCAATAATTACTGATAAAAATGTGGACTGACCTTTACATTTCCATAATTATCAATGCAATTTCCTTACACTAATAAAACTCAAATAACTGTGCTGCTTCTGGTCAATACTGAAAACAACATTTACTGTCCTGGCTAAAAAAAGCCTGGAATTACTTTTACTTAGTAACTGGTACACCCTCATTTAGCAGCAGTAACCTCATCTAAATGTTTCCTGTAGGTGCAAATTAAACTTACACAAAAATGATTCTTCCTTTCAAAACTGTTTCTCTTCATTAATGTTTTTGGGAATCCTTATGCAAACAGCTCTCTTCACATAATTTAATAGCATCTGTGGGGTGAGGTTTGAACTGTGACTTTGGTACTCCAGCACAGAGATTTTCTTGTGCTTACGTTATTCCATGGTTCATTTACTCTTGTGTTTTAGGGCATTATCTTGTTACATGACCCAACTTGAATTAAGGTTAGGGTGATGGACTGCTACCCAGTCATTTTCATGTAAAATTCTTTATACAATTCTGCCTTTACTGTTCTCTCTATGAAAATAAGCTTTTCAGATCACCCTGAAGCAGCAGCAAACTGTGATACTGCCTTAACAAGGCTTCACAGCTGGGATGAGCTTTTGGTGTTGGTGCATAGAACTTCTTTGCGCCAAACACAGTGTTCTGTGTTTCTGCCAAAGAGTTCAAGTTTTGTCTCATCTGTCCGAGGAACACTGCCTCTGAAACATTATGGAACATCCAAATGGTCTTTAGCAAACTTGAGATGTGAAGCGATTTTCTATGTGGTGTCTTTCCATAAACTTGCTCAACGCTTCTCAGGGTGGACACATCAAAAGAGACTTTGTCAACTTCCATCGATTTCTGAAGGTTTTTTGTTATTACCCTTGGATTTTCTTTCACCTCTTTCAGTACTGCTCCCTGTGTTCTTGCCAGAATCTTTACAGAATAATCACTCCTAAGAAAAGCGGGAACAGTACTACATTTCTCCAGTTCTCTTACTGTTGATTGTTTTTGCTATTCTAAAGGCTTTGGTGTTCATCAAATAAACTTGAACCTTTTTCATAGGGCTTTGCACCTCCAACTCATACCTACAATCTTTCCAACATTTACTGTGATTGTTTAACTTCATATTTGGAACTGATAAAAATCAACACTTGTGTATTATTAATTTAAGAAGACTGTGGCTTTTTATTATTGTGACATAGATGAGCATTACATTGTTATTAGAAAAAGTGCAGAAATCTAGGTAATTCCAAAAGATTTACAAAGTTCTCTAACTGTAAATATGTAAATACATATATAGTGCTTTACTATTACTTTTCTCATAAAATGAGAATGGCACATGTTCTTTTAATCATATATAATTGTTATTTCTGGCAGCACACCATTTTAAAAATGCTACCAACTTCCTTTCATTAGGTTTAAACCTATGCTTTACAATTACTGAATGTATTGAATTCCCCGAGTCTTACCACTTTTTAAAAAGATTAGCTAAAGTTCTGTTTCACATAACAATAATAATATTCAGCACTGCTGTAAATTTATATCCATCCATCCATCCATTTTATGAACCTGCTTTTTATGTTACCGGGTTGTGGAATAGAAACCTGTTACAGCAAAGGGGAAAGGAAGGAAACATCTCTGAACAGAAAGTCAGTTCATTACTGGCATACTCAAACACTACAGCATTTGAGAATAATAAATTACCCTGGCAATACATATATATTTGAGGTGTAAGAGGAAACTAAGGACTGCAAAAGAAACCCACATAAACAAGTAAGGAGCATGCAAATAAAATATAGAAGGCATCCCCACCCATTCGTGCTTAGCCACTTTGCCAGCCACACCGCCTATAACAATTATGTAAAATATGAAGACAACAACAAAAAGGGATTAGAAAACTGTACAAAAAAAGTCTAACACTCAACTACACATATTCAAAATGAAAAAGAAAAAAATAAAACACTGTGTTTCTCTGTTGCATGACATTTATTTTTCTCAAAGTGTGTACACAAGAACTGTGGACGTAACATTATTTATTATAGAAAATTTTGAAGCCTTTATAGGTGTTCATAAGCTATGCTTTCCAGGATGGTCTCAGTAAGGCTGTAGGAAAATCCTTCTGAAAAGGCCATGGCCATGCTGCTATGAAATGCTCACCCCATCCCCCACTCCAACTCTACTGATGAGATATTGTGTAATTGCTAAATACAGTATATGAAAGAGAGTCACAGTGGAAAAATACTAGGGGCTCCTACTTCAGGGCCATGAAGCATACCGTTTTCAAATTACATTTTTTTCAGTAAATGTAATTTTGAAAATAGCAAACAATCAATAAACCATCTCTGCTTTTTCTAAACTTGCTTTGTTCTGATCGAGATTTTAGATGCAGCACAGCATATGTTGGGAAAAACAAAAAAAGGAAGGGGCCAGCATGGGATGAAACATTAGTCCATTGCAGGGCAAACTCTCACACCCCAACATTCTCTCACAATGTTTCAAATTACAACTACTGATCAAACTTACAGTATGCTTTTGGACTGTGAAGGGAAGTGAAACTCCATTTTTTCAGGTTATTAAACCAGTATTTCTGAACAAAGCAATGCATGTTCTGTTATGAAAAATACAACCTACTAAAATGAGCAAGAAAGTCAACATTACAATTAAGTAAGCTTCTAGTATGAATTGGGTACTTTACAGTATATTCACATTGTCTTTGGGTATGCCATACCTATTTTCTTTTATGACCATTAGATCTTGTTCTGGGGAATGAAACATGATTCATGCAGATGTTTTACATATGTTTCATACAAAAAATAATAAGAAAATATGCAATCCAACACTTGTCTCTAAAGAAAATAGGAGTTTTGATTTTTCTGATTAATATGTTTGGAACATTCTATGGCACAACTGATTTGCTTGCTGGGAAAGTTTGTGCTTAAGACTTTAAAACAAATTCATTGCAAAAAAATGAATTCAAGAATGAAGGACCTTTTCTTTTGGTGCCAGAAATTTAAAATGTTACAAAAATGCAGAACTCCAAAGCATAAAAAAACAATGAAATGAGAAGCCAGTTTGGGTTAGTCTCTTATTGGAATTTCAGGAATGTGAGTCCTGGACATCTTGAACCACTTCAAGACAAATTATTGCAAAATAGGAAAACAAAATGGGAAAAAAGAAGGACAGAATAAAATAAAAGACAGAAAAGGCACACAATATTTATTATGCCATGCTTGAAAACAATAAACATGTACAGCTCATGATGTTTAACAACTGAGCCACACATTTTGCTGCAAAAAAATTAAAGCCTTAATTAGATTTCATGCAAATTATAATTATTCCTTTTTGTTTGCACTTCATTAAATATATAAAGCAGTATTCTTTCCAAAAATATTTTAAATATTTAGTATTGGATAAAAGCTTACAACAAAGGCCTACTTTAAAATGGAGTACCTTGCAACAAATATACCTGTGTGTCTGCAGGGATTCAAATAGACACAAATAAATGACAACTGATATAAATACATACAGACAAACAGACATACAGACAGTCAGGCAAGCAGACAAACCCAAACACACATACATATATTTAGAAGTACAGATACAGAAACACATTTAATAGTTTATGAATTAGTATCATGCTTCTTGAATGCAGAATACAGAACACATGCAACATTATTTGTGCAACATGCAAATCTGACACTCCTCACCATCAAAATCCAGTCCCACAAGTAAAAGCAAGAATTTTATTTTTCCTTCCCTGAAAGTGCAAAAAACCCTTAACCCCATTCAAAAATGAACATGTCATCCAGTACAGGCTAAAAAAAATTTAAAAAAAAGAAAAAAAAGAAGAAGAATATGAAGAAACAGGGTCATCCATGCTGATGATCTCATCTCTAGCACCAAAGAGGAAGACACATAAAAAGCAATTTCTAAAAAAGATCCTAATTCTTCTTTACATCCAGGCTGAGATATAATGTTTATGATCATGATAGCCACATACCCGAAATTGTGTGCCTAATGTACAACCATAGTGTTGGGGATGGCACTGGTCTGCGGGCTCCTCTGCAATTTTGGCTGCCATGAAGCAGCCAGCTATCTTTCTGTAGCTCAGTAACTGCATTGTTCATAAGCTTCACTCTGCCTCAAACCGGTTTCAGCTGGTTTTGGTCACCCCACATAAAGCCAATGGAAACCTGTGCTGCTGCACACACTCTTACAATACGCTGCTCAGTTTTTAAACACTCAAACAAATCTTCACATGAATAAAGATTTCATTATATTTCTGTATAAAACAAAACAAAGCATGCACTGCAGACACACCCTAGCAATATGTCTGTTGCCTGAAACGTATTTACAGCTTACAAAGCACTATGTCTCTACTTCTTGGTCTACAACTGCTCTAACCATACAAGGCCTATACAAAGCACAGTGATATTTATTACCTCATTACTAAAAAGCAAACAAAAAAGAAAATCAATCTAAACATCCAGAATTTAACCTTATGGTTCATTTATAACAAAGACATAAAACAATATGTTTGACAAAAAGAGACATAATTAGTGTGTCACATTTAAGGTGCGTGGATGTAATACAAATAAGGCAAGAGAAATACTTTTTGACTGTAAACAGATTTTCTTTTGTTTGTTAAGAAATCAATCTCTACCTCTGTCTGTGTTGCAATATTCAGCTGTATTATTTTGCAGGTTGCCTCTCCTCTTCTCCACACACCTCAGGGTTCCAGATACCCCATCCCCCAATCTTTTATCCCCTGAGAAAGCAATGTCAATTAGCATTGGCCCTCTGGCCTGCAGACAACTGGGCCTCTTGACTGTGTACAGAAGGTTAGTGCAAAAAAAAAAAAAGCAAGTAAAAAATATCTTCAGAGAAAGAAAAGGCAGGGGTGCACAAAGCTGTACCATACCCATATACAGATATGTGTAGTATATTCAAAGGTATCTTCCATAAGAAGCTGTCTTGAGTGTCCTTCTATGCATCTTCCATTTGTCTGCATTTTTTAAAACTGAACTTGTTTGCCCTGGAGTGATTTCTTTGCAGAAGCTGAACAGTTAACAGAAAAGAGACAAAAAAGGGGGCAGTGTTACACTGCAGAATAAGGCCATTGTGTACGTGTAAGCTGGAGGGTGAAGTGTCTTTTCTGGCAATTGAGGCACCACACTGCTGCTGTAACTCTATTTATGAAACGTATATATATATATATATATATATATATATATATATATAAATAAAATATAAAGGCAAATAATGAATCTTAGGTTGAAAATTAATATAAATGGAGGGAATACAAACAGGTATGAGAGCAGCTAAGAGGCAGCTCTCCCTTTGTTTACCCAAAACCTCAGCAGATTTTCAAAGTTAATTTCTTTTTTGAAAAAAAAAAAGTTAAAATGCATCTTAATACTGGGTTTACATCTGATAGTGTTTTAAAGCCATAATACACAGCATGAAGTAAAAGAACGCTGCTGCATACAAATACTGATCAAATAACTGTTTAAGGGTGCTGCTTACTGTTTGTATGCAATTTAGTAAATGAAGATCAGGGATAAGTGTATAAAAATCAAAATGATGCAGTGAAATAATGAGAATAAATATGATTTGAGTGTAAAAAGTTAATTCCTACATTACTGCCCAAGAGGTGGTGCACAGAGCTAAAGATCAATACCTCAAAAACTGGCTGAATACATACTAGCTTTAGTACCCTATAACCCTGTTGTACGCGGAAAAAAAAACAAACCAAAAAAAATGTCCTCCATTTTGCTTTAAAGCTACAGATCTGGGAAGCCATGAACACAACCTCCACTTGGCCATCCCCCAGCAAAGCAGCAGAAGCAGTCTCCCTGGAGCTCGCTGCTCTTATCAAGGCTCAGATCGAGGCCACACTGAGATGACTAGTTAACTCCTGTCATGCCTTATATTAAAACCATAATGTGGTTTCAGGATCTTCAGTAGAGCAGGCATTGAAATGCAGCATATAAAATTTTGAAATCAGAAAAAAATAAAAATAAAACCCGTCACTGCTCAAAGATTAAAATGAATCACATAACCACAGGTAACAAAACAATGTTTACCACAGAAGGCAATCTTTGTTACACATAAATCCAAAAGCAGTTAGACTACGCAGAGCCCATTAAAAGCTTTGTTTAAACTGAAAACTAAAATTTCAAACTCTTAAAACACAAGGCTCTTTTTAAAGTTAAGATTAAGAATATTTCACAAGCAAAGCATTTACCACACATTTTCCATTTTTAGTGTATTCAAGCCCAAAGCTGCATTTAGAAAAAACTATAGCTGTAAAACATACAAAGCAGCTAGCCTACTAAACTGTGATGAGAATATTAAGTAGTCATCAGATGATGAAAATTAAGCTCTGTGCAGAGGGCCCATTAATGCTCCAGTTTCAACTGATACAATGGTTGTGAAATGAAGAATGTTTATTACAAAATATTAACACAGAGAATATTTTTAAGTGATAAGGTAAATCCTTTGTTGGAGCAAGGTTACAGAACTGCATACGGTATTGTGTATTCACTGTAAATGGTACATAACATTTTGGCAATATAATCCATAAAACAAAGAAAAATGAGCGGGTAACTAGCTAGGTACAAAAAGATCTGTATTTGCATGTGCATGTCTCTTTGTATGTACTAATACACATTTATTTTATGGTTTAGAAAAGTGATTCTTAACCTTTTTTGAGTCATGGACCCATTTAAGAATTAGATGAAAGCTATGGACCCCTTCCCCAGAAATATTCACATAAATACAACTTTGCATGCAATGAATATAATGTACTTTATTTATTGAGATTCGATTGTCTCATACATTTATGACATACACAAAGTAGTATTAAATTTTAAAGTACACAATTAAAAAAAAAAAACACTCCTTTTTATGCAAAAAGTAATGGCCACTTATTATAATTATGAAATACAATCCTCTTGTGCAAATTAAAACAGATCTACTACTACTATGTTTTCTACTACCATTACTACTACTACTACTACTACATCTACTCTAAATCAACAGTACCGGGCTGTATAGTGAATATAAATGTTCATTTTTATCTGACCCTCACGGACCCCCTGAAACCCACCAATGGACCCCATAGGGGTCCACAGACTTCAGGTTAAGAACCCCTGGTTTAAAAAAAGTAAATTGTAAATACTTTCTTGTCATAACAATATATGTTGCATGTAATTTGATGAAGTTCATACAAATCTCTTATATATATTTCTCTTCTGGTTCGTCCTGCTTCCACTTCAAAAACGGTCCCGCCCACACACAGCCGACACGGCATTTCTCGATTCCTATTCGTCGTCTTCCATGTCATGCACTATACTGGCCTGCTGAACGTAATACATCCAACAAGTACTCGAGGTGCTGCCACAACGGTAAAGTTGCTTTACCACCCTTGCGGGAGCCACCTGTGTCTTTACAACAGCTTCTTACACAGCAAACATCAGAAGCTAAAAATTATTGTGAACACATTCGAGAATACAACCTTTCTCTAGCGTTTAATTCCATGGGTGCACAGATAACTCAACCTCCTGGCCACGGACCATACTGTTTTAAAATACACAGGCAAATTTATCACCAAATCTCTCCACTATATGCTAACACTTCTACCTCTCCAGGATATGGACAGTTGTATGTTTTTGACACAGTGCAAGCTACTAAAGTACGCTTACAAAATAAAGTAAATTCTGCATGCAGCGAAAATGTACTTCTCCAGCTAGATTCCATGCTCAGAACCATCAACCCCTTTGCTAAATCATACAAACACATGCATGAAATCGCTCAGTCCAATCCAACAGCATCTGTACGAATGGTTTTCAAGGAAACCCCTAGGCAGGATTTACGACGATACAATGCCCCGACATGTCACACCGTCATCACCATGTTGCAGTGATTTTCGTTGGAGAAGATGGCGAAACGCCTGCTGAAAGGGACATTTGCATCTATCCCATAGGCAACTCCTGTAAACAGATTTCCACGCTCAATATGAATTGCAATCCTATGGTTTACCCACTTTTATTTCCTTATGGTGACATTGGCTGGCACAAAGATTTACAACATGTTCCCGATAAAAGAACCGCCAAGCGAATAAGGCTTACTCAATGCCAGTTTTACGCATACAGATTAGCAATGAGGAATACATTTAGTATTTTGCACTCCAGCGGCAAACTATTCCAACAGTACGTCGTAGATGCGTATGTTAAAACAGAGGGCGCGTGTCTCAACTATCTCAGATTACATCAACAAGATCTGCGCGTCGAACTATCAGATGCACTGCAAGCAAACGCTGAAAATAACAACGTTCGTGTAGGCAAAATGATCATATTACCGCCCACATTTCCAGGAAGTTCAAGATACATGCAACAAAACTATCAGGATGCCATGGCCATAGTACGTAAATTCGAAAAGCCTGATTTATTTATCACTTTCACATGTAATCCTGCTTGGCCGGAAATTCTATATGCACACTGTGTCTTTCAAGAAGTATTTATTTCTTCTTGATTTCTGAATTCCTTTCTCACCGTCTTCCATTCCTATTCTTACACTGTCGGCTAGTATATACAGTGGGGCAAAAAAGTATTTAGTCAGCCACCAATTGTGCAAGTTCTCCCACTTAAAAAGATGAGAGAGGCCTGTAATTTTCATCATAGGTATACCTCAACTATGAGACACAAAATGAGAAAAAAAAAATCCTGAAAAATCACATTGACTGATTTTTGAAGAATTTATGTGCAAATTATGGTGGAAAAAAAGTATTTGGTCAATAACAAAAGTTCATCTCAATACTTTGTTATATACCCTTTGTTGGCAATGACAGAGGTCAAACGTTTTCTGTAAGTCTTCACAAGGTTTTCACACACTGTTGCTGGTATTTTGGCCCATTCCTCCATGCAGATCTCCTCTAGAGCAGTGATGTTTTGGGGCTGTCGCTGGGCAACACGGACTTTCAACTCCCTCCAAAGATATTCTATGGGGTTGAGATCTGGAGACTGGCTAGGCCACTCCAGGACCTTGAAATGCTTCTTACGAAGCCACTCCTTCGTTACCCGGGCGATGTGTTTGGGATCATTGTCATGCTGAAAGACCCAGCCACGTTTCATCTTCAACGCCCTTGCTGATGGAAGGAGGTTTTCACTCAAAATCTGACGATACATGGCCCCATTCATTCTTTCCTTTACACGGATCAGTCGTCCTGGTCCCTTTGCAGGAAAACAGCCCCAAAGCATGATGTTTCCACCCCCATGCTTTACAGTAGGTATGGTGTTCTTTGGCTGCAACTCAGCATGCTTTCTCCTCCAAACACGACGAGTAGAGTTTTTACCAAAAAGTTCTATTTTGGTTTCATCTGACCATATGACATTCTCCCAATCCTCTTCTGGATCATCCAAATGCACTCTAGCAAACTTCAGACTAGCCTGCACATGTACTGGCTTAAGCAAGGGGACACATCTGGCACTGCAGTATTTGAGTCCCTGGCGGCGTAGTGTGTTACTGATGGTAGTCTTTGGTAATTTGGTCCCAGCTCTCTGCAGGTCATTCACTAGGTCCCCCCGTGTGGTTCTGGGATTTTTGCTCACCGTTCTTGTGATCATTTTGACCCCACGGGGTGAAATCTTGCGTGGAGCCCCAGATCGAGGGAGATTATCAGTGGTCTTGTATGTCTTCCATTTTCTAATAATTGCTCCCACAGTCGATTTCTTCACACCAAGCTGCTTACCTATTGCAGATTCAGTCTTCCCAGCCTGGTGCAGGTCTACAATTTTGTTTCTGGTGTCCTTTGACAGCTCTTTGGTCTTGGCCATAGTGGAGTTTGGAGTGTGACTGTTTGAGGTTGTGGACAGGTGTCTTTTATATTCATAACAAGTTCAAACAGGTGCCATTAATACAGGTAACGAGTGGAGGACAGAGGAGCCTCTTACAGAAGAAGTTACAGGTCTGTGAGAGCCAGAAATCTTGCTTGTTTGTAGGTGACCAAATACTTATTTTCCACCATAATTTGCAAATAAATTCTTTAAAAATCAGACTGTGATTTTCTGGATTTTTTTTTCTTATTTTGTCTCTCATAGTTGAGGTATACCTATGATGAAAAGTACAGGCCTCTCTCATCTTTTTAAGTGGGAGAACTTGCACAATTGGTGGCTGACTAAATACTTTTTTGCCCCACTGTATGTATATATATATATATATATATATATATATATATATATATATATACACACACACACACACACACACACACACACACACACACACACACACATGCACACACACATATACACAAATATATATGATATCATCAAAGGAAGAAGAGGAGTCACATATTTTAAAATAGTTTTTTATTCAACCCCTACCAGGAGTCATCATACGAGGAAAATGATTACATATACAGGGATCAAAGACGACATTGAGCAAATGAAGAAGGGGGGCAGTGGATTAATAAGGTGGAGTTCACAGGGTGTTGGTCATAAGGTCTTATTTAATACGTGATTGTTCTTCTTTTTAAGCCTTCATATGCTGGGTTCATGTCCAAATGTCTGTTAATGGTGTTTTCATTTGATAGCCATGATTCAGCCAGCTCTCTGGCACTTTTAGTATTAGCCTTGAATTTTATTGCACCGTGTTCCAGTCAAATGCATATCCAGTGGAACTTTTATGTGCTTATATCAGAGACTGTGGGTCCTTCTTTCTGACAGCACTGCGATATGAATGAAGAATGAATGAAAAAGAACATCCACCCCTCCTTCCTCATTTGCTATATATTACTACTGATTCCTGAATGTCTAGTCATATTCAATGGATGATGACTCCTAGTAGGGGTTGAAAACTTAGGAATAAAAAAACTATTTTAAGCTGCGTAAGTCATCTTCTCCCTTTGTGGATTTCTAAGTACATATATGCAAACTGTATCACAGATCTTCGCTTTTATATATACATATACATATATATACACATACAGGTACTCGTCGACTTATGACCTATGCAAGTTACGACTGTTCGACTTTGGGATGCGTTTGACAGTTTCCCCCGCCAACTGTTGGCAGCGCCAGTCTCCCGCACTCCCAAGTCTCGCTACGCAGCAGTAATAATATACACAGCAGTGTTGCCCCATGTGTGTTTGTGTTTTGTTGTTTTGGCAATTTTCGATAATATACCCCTAACATGTCTACCAAGAGGAAATTGTCTGCCCACTCCTCAGCCTGCCAAAAAGGAAAGAAAGGCCATTGATCTAGACACCAAAATGATGATAATAAAACAGTATGAAGGAGGAAAGAAAGTGAATGCGATCGCATGTGATTAATTATTATTATTATTATATAAAGTTATCACACTCTACTGTGTCGACTATTTTAAAGGACAAAAATAGAATTCGTGAAGCTGTGAAAGGTTCTGCACCTTTGTGATCAACAGTGATTACGAAGCAACATACCGGGCCCATCCATGAAATGGAGAGATTGTTAAACATTTGGATAGAAGATCAGATTCAAAAGCGGATGCCATTAAACCTCTTTACAGTACAGTCGAAGGCTAGAAGTCTGTTTGGGACTTTAAAGGAACGCGCCGGAAAAGACTACAGTCAAGAATTTGTGGCAAGTACTGGTTAGTTTAAGAGGTTTAAGAAAAGATTCCAGTTGCATAATGTTCAAGTGACTGGAGAAGCAGCGAGTGAGGATGAGGAAGGAGCTAGTAAGTTTGTCGATAGTTTAGACGAAATAATTAAGGATGAGGGTTATCTCGCAGAGCAGATTTTTAATGTGGATGAAACAAGGTTATATTGGAAGCAGATGCCAGGACACACTTACATCCACAAAGAAGCTAAAAGCATGCTGGGATTTAAAGCAGACAAGGATAGACTGACTCTGCTGCTTGGCGGGAATATCACGGGGTTCAAGCTGAAGCCCTTCTTAATTTATCATTCCGAAGATCCATGTGCATTTAAGAATGTGAACAAGCACACTTTGCCAGTTTATTATAGATCAAACCGTAATGCCTGGATGAACCAGGCTTTATTTGAGGATTGGTTCAGTAATTGTTTCATTCATCAAATGCATGAGTACTGTTTGGAGAGAGGAATTCCCTTCAAAATTTTACTGTTGCTCGATAATGCGCCTGGACATCCACGTATATAGAAAAGAAGAGTATTCTTTGCTCACCTTGCAGAGGAACTTTGTCGTCACTTCTTACAAGAAAAGGCGATGGAAACAGAAAAAGAGGATGCAATATCGACAAGCTTCTGTTCCAAGACCACCGCTTACCCCAGGAAAGCAAACTCAGTCAGTGTCAGGTGCTCCTTCAATGTAATAGGAACCACAGCATAGAGAGAAGTGTGTATGTTACAACAAGTACACATGTCGTAAATGTAGGAAGGATGGTCCTTGGGTGTGTGGGATCTGTTAACATTTGAATCTGATGATTGCATATACCACGGAACTGACCTCTCTGTACTATTCTTTCCTCTGCATGTTGTGGAGTACAAAAGAAACACCACCATGCAACAAAATGTGGAGATTGGACAAGATCGGGAAAAAAAAAAAAAACACGGTCACTGATTACAACTGCAAGAAGGTATGAGAAGAATATGAATAACATGAATAATGTTGCATCAGTGCCACAATGATTTCCGAAATGTACTATACAAGTCATAAAATGAATTATTCAAAATATCATATATACCTATGTCTGTTTTTTTATCAGTGCGGGTTTGACATCATGGAGTATAAGTTGCGCACTAATTCAGCATGAACAGGAACACTCAATAAAAGTGAATAAAAAAAAAATTCAAATGAAAATGAGATACCAAGAAGGCAAATTAACCAGCGTTTGTGTGTCAGCCTTTATCCCTCCAGATTAGAGAATTTCCAGTTATGGTGGCAGAATTGGCACTCCAGCCACCAAAAAAAACTCAAATTGGTTTAATTTCATCTGAACTAGTGTGGTGCTGAGGTATCACCCATTGCATGGCTGCAGTCGGGTTCTAATCTGGGATTGTCATCTGGTAGGTGTGGCAATGCACTGTATCAGCGCGTGCTCCTAACCTATTGTCTCAAAACACCACTCACATCCACAGTTATTCCCAGTTTCAAATAAAAACTAACAGCATCAGATCTGGGATGGGCTGGGGTTTGGATTGTATCGTGATCGTGACAGAGAGAATGAAAATGAAAAAGAAAAAAACTTTTACAAGTACTACAAATTTACACCGGCTGTTACAGACACAAATCAAATGAATGTTTTTATTGTATAATATTAACAATATGAGCAACTCACTACTCAAAACGATAAATTTGGGAGGGAGCCAGGATCGATCTGGCGACTTCTTGATTACAAGTCAGCATGTCCCTGCTGATAGATCATTTGTCAGTTAGTGGTTTCTTTTCATGTTATCATTATGCCTTTTCAAACTCTAAAAAGGTACCGCGTCTTATCAAAACTGCAGGATAATTAAGAATGATTTCAACATTCCATACTTTGTTGTCATTTTATTGATAACTTTGGAATATTTTTCTGTAAAATATGTAAGAGAGCATTATGCATTCTTGTCTAGTTTTCCATTAACAGACATTTTCAGTACATGTTCTGACTTACATATAAAATCTAGTTAATAATGTGTTCCATTCCAGCACACTTTTTAATATGTGGTCTGCCAAGGACTGATTTTTTTAAGCCCTGTCCTGTCTGCTTTGAAGGATCTTGTCCCACTTTTGATCACTCACCACAAAATAAAGCCCTGGCCACTGTTTATTTCCTTTAGTTAAAACGCTATGATTTTAAGGTCAGCTATATTTCCGGAAGAGCAGATGAAGGTTTTACGAGACTACTGGCAAGTAAAATAAGATGTAACCATGTTTTAATAAAAAGCAAACATATTTTGCATAAATATACATAGACACTAACCTCATTAATTATGACGTAACATTCACACACAAATCATGTGCAGATATAATGTAAATCAACCCAGTTTTTCCAAGTCACCATCAGGAGTTGATACTGAGTGCAGAAAAAAGTTTAGAACCTTATGAAATGAGCAAATAGCACTCTGAATTCAATACAACTGAGCACAAAATGGAAAGCAATCCTGCACAGGTCGCCAGATCATATGGAACTTGATGGAAACCTAATGGAAAAAACTCACCCACACTTGTACATGCCAAGTCAAAAATTCTGAAACATTCTACTGATTTACAATTGATATTCTACATAACCTTGAGAGATTCAGCATTCACCTTCACTAAAGCAGAATGTGTTTTCTAAGAAACAACCATCCTTAAAATAAAAAAAATTATCTAGTTTGAAACAGTATGTAGCTTTTTTCCCCAAAAGCACCTCAATATTTAACAAAGCATCTTACCAATGTACTGTACATGATGTTTACAATTTTTAGCAACGTAGGAATATCAGAAAAGCTAAGAAACATGGGAAAAAAAATCAAATATTCCATTTCTCACATTATTACAAACAAAAGCTCAGAATGAATTAAAAAGCTCTGATAATGGATAAATACATCATAATATACTGTATGTAAATAAAACAAAAATCTGAAACACCCTTCTGGCAAGTAGTTCCAGTATATAATGAGACAACTTGACTATCACAGTTTGATGCCTTTGATGCCAGTGCAGGGTCATGTTTTGACTCATGATTAGCTGAATACTACAATTTGACAACAGTTTTAAGTAACAATATAATTATGTAATCCTCTTTAGAAAATGATGATTACTAACTTTGGGTACTGTGCCCTGTCGAATAATGCCATGAGTACACCCTCATATGCATTTCTGTGTTATAAATGACCATTTAGTTTATTCTTTAACAATGATGCATTAACTGCAGTGAACAACGTTCGTCTCACAATTTCTCTTTGTTTTAATGATTCTGAAATTACCACTTTTAAGAATATGTTCAGACATATTAATGCAATATTAATTTTAGTTTTGAATGGCAACACACACTTTAACAATAGATCCACTGAAAATTAGAGTCCCTTATACTCCATATGCATAGTTACTTTGTCGATGTTAATATTAGTTTAAATGTTTTGAACACTTTTAAAAACAATGGCACTAACTATAACATGTCCAATGTTGTAACATAATATTTTTGGCAAATACAATGTATACTACCATGACACTCACCAGAAAAAGCAGATGAGAAGATGAGATGAGACAATAAATACCACCAGTGGGAAATAGGAAGTGCCTTAATTTTCCTTATTTGTTCAAGCACTAACAACATGCTAACAGAGTATTGAGAAGAATATGTACTGCATGCAAAGATATTTTTGAAAGCTTTATACATGAGCACAGAGAATTTTACACTATATCTGGCTGATCTGAAAAACTAATATATGGAATTTTTAATATGCTGATTTCCTTCCATGTAATCTTTTAAATGAATTGTCTGTGTGATAAGTTTGTGTAAAATATCAGTTTTTTTTTTGAGACACACGAGTGTCTTTTGTGTGTGTTGTGTGGTATATGTCTAATGATGACCAAAAACATTTCTACAAAATGTAATCATATCATGAATTTCTTTTATTTCAGCATAAAATAAAAATAATCACAGGTATGTGATGTCTAATATTGTTAAGCAGAATGAACATTGGTAAATCTCCATATTTATTTGTACTGTTCAATATTTTTTTATGTATTCTTGCTCATGCAATTTACAAATGTGTCTGCTGAAGGGATATAGTCCATAGGCAGCGACATTACCAATGCACAGAGAAGTGCACTAAAATCTGAAAATTTCTATTTGTTCTTAATCCTTTAAAAGAAAAAAAGAAAACTTTAAATTAAATAAGTTTTTAAACTTATATATTTACGATATGTATTTTATGCATAAAGTTATACTTTAAATGTACAGTATAAATTCAAATGTTTAAAAATAAAAATTTGTCGGTTATACTATATGTCTGGTGTGCTAGTCTGTGTCATACGGCAAGGTATCATATCATACTGTATCATGACGTATCATATTGTGATGACTGTCAAATTGTGAAGTTGCTGCAATTACCTAGTCCTAGGCCATATGGGCATTTAAATCACAACCCAAAAAAAGACATGTAAGTTCAGGCAAGGCTCTGTGAAATTTATACCCAATATCAAGTAATTTTTCAAAGCAAGCTTTTACTGCAAAAGGATATTTTGTTATGGTTAACAAATACACACTGATGAAATGATTCGATAGCCAATGAAATCACTAAAATCTTGCCTGATCGCTGACATTTACCGCATTATATTTAACACTGCAAGCTGAAGCTGCCAAGTATAGACACTGGATCACTGTGATCCACATCTGGATAAGCAGGTTAGAAAATGGATAGAAAGTTAGAAACACATTTATACACAGGCAACATAATGTCAAAATGGTTAGTACCGTCTTACAACTCTAGAATTCTGGGGGCAATCCCAGACCAGGGGCCTCATGTATAATGCCTTGCATAAAAACATGGTGTATGGTGAAAACTAGAAATGTGGCACACACACAAAAATTCAGATGCACAAAAATATGCACAAGCAAAGTTCTATGCACTTTTCCTTTATAAATCCCAATCAACTTGAATTTTAGTGCATAAGCATGCGCCTACAGCCCCACCCTGACTCCTCCCAGAATTTTGCCAATTTGAATATGCAAATAAATATAAATAGATCCCTTCCATTCAATGTTTTGTTAAAAGACAATGGCAAAAGAATGTGTACAAAAGAAGAATTTCAGCAAATGCGAAATGGAGGTCCTGCTCAGTGAAGTGGAGGTAAGGAAAAATTTACTAGAACATTTTACAATACTAAGGTGTATACTTGATATCAATTTCATGTTGTAATACATTAAAACATATATTAACATTTGGGGCCATGGTGGCGCAGCAGTGATGCTGCTGCTTCGCAGTTAGGGGGTCATGTCCCTGCCTGGAGTTTGTATGTTTTCCTGGCAGGTTTCCTTGGCACAAAAAATGCTTAATTGATGCTCCTACAGTATGTGTGTGCTCATATTCACCTTGCGATAAGCTGCCGCTCCAGGGACTGTTCCTGCTTCACGCATGATGCTTGCTGGGACAGACGCGAGCTGTCATGGATGCAAATGTAAAAAAGAAAGAGAAACCATAGAGAAACACTAGCACTGCTTTGACATGCATGGTCTGAGGCTGCTGTGAAATGTACGTAGCTTTACGTCAAGTTTAATTTTTATACATCTGGATGTGAGCATGGAAACGGGAGTATGCAACATTTTTGTGTGAACGTATTATTTATACATGAGGCCTCAGGTCTTTTATGTGTAAAGCTCGCACATTCTCTTTTTCTGTGTGTTTTTTCTCTCAGTTCACTAGTTTTCATCCAAAGACGTGCATGTTAAATTTACTTACAATTCAAAATTCGCCTGTATGAGAAGAAGTGTGGGCATGAGCATCCCAGGGCACCCTATCCAGGACTACCTCCTGCCTTACTGCCAGGACAGCCTCCCCCGTGACCCTGAAATGGATTAAGGATGAACACCCATAGAAACAGAGACATTACTAATTACATTTTTTGGAAACTGTAAATATATTAATCAAATTGAAATGAATGTAGGTAGTTATGATATTTATATGTTCAAAACTTTACTATAGAATTAACCACAGGAAAAAAAATTACAACAATATTCTAAAATTAGTGAAAGCCTGGAATAAATATTGTGCTTTTACCAGAGATCTTTCTTCAGCGTCACCGACATGTGCATGGTTTCTTTTTCTTTTTCAGAATGTATATGCTAGACTAATACAATGAGCAGTGCCTGTGAAGAATTTGCAAATGTCCTTTTCAAATTAAATTTCAGACTTTCAAACTGAAAGAGAAACACACAGTAATTATAAAATCAATTATCAGAAGTCTAAAGCAACATTTGGTATCCTTCTTCACTGGGGAAAACATAGCAAGGGTCTCCCAATGACCTTAAAAAATAAAATGTGTGGCAAAATTAATTTATTATGAATGTATTTTTATGCTAAATATGACCAAGTAATGTAAGTCTTCTAAATAATTCATGAATGCTGGTTTTTCTCAGAATACTTAAAATATTTGGAAAAAAGCAAGTGAAGAAGGGGGGGTTTGGTTTGGTAATTGTTTTCTTTAGGATATTTTTTTTTCAATTTACAACAGTAATATTTTCTAAAGTAAAAAAGTTTAATTTCTGTTTGTCAATGCGTACTATTCTATTATTTGTAAATGTTAGTTGTCATATTTTTTCAGATCATTTGAAAAGGTGTCCATGTTTATAAAGTGCTAACAGTATTTTTTGTCAGTCAGTCATTATCCTACCCGCTAGACCCTAACACAGGTTCACGGGGGTCTGCTGGAGCCAATCCCAGCAAGCACAGGGCGCAAGGCAGGAACAAACCCTGGGCAGGGTGCTAGCTCACTGCAGGGCACACACACACCCACACACCAAGCACACTCTAGGGACAATTTAGGATTGCCAATACACCTAAACTGCACGTCTTTGGACTGTGGGAGGAAACCGGAGCACCCGGAGGAAACCCACGCAGACACGGGGAGAACATGCAAACTCCACGCAGTGAGGACCCAGGAAGCGAACCCAGGTCTCCTTATTGCGAGGCAGCAGCGCTACCACTGCGCTACCATGCCGCCCTATTTTTTGTCCAATAGCAAATTAAAAAAAAATAAAACTTTCTTTTATATAGGATTCACCTTGTCTGGTTGTACCTGCCTCTATATTCTGCCCATCTTCTTCTGGTTCTAAATTTTCCTTTTTTCTATATTTCTTATTAGTCCTGTCTATAAAAACTATAATTTTTCTAGATATTTATATCACTGTTCTTCACATTATTACTGATTTTTCTTTATTGATTGTCATATTTAATTTTAACAAATCACCACAGCCAAAGTCATAAGGACAAGGGACATCAGGGCTAAACTGGACAATCTTGGCAGTAATGGTGGTTTAGCCTATTGATCAATTGTAACTTTGCTGTTTCTTTGTAATACCTATTCACTTACAGCCTTGCCTTAGAAGCTTCACCCTTGTTTGTACTGCTTTGCAGACACTGTGACAATTTCAATCTGCCTTGAGCTGCATTCAGCAGCTTCATCTCTCTTCTCTTTCTTAGCCTGTCTTTTCCTTGAATTCTGCAATCAAAAGTAAAAAAAGTCAAACAAATCTAAATAATAAAACAGGGTAATGTAAATCTTGCATATATCAGTCATTGTTTTACAGACCTATAGACACTGTACAAAGAATAAAAATAATTTACTTAAGAAAACAGTAACATATATACAGTACATTTAGAAAATAAAAACTTTCACAGCCTATTCATATAGTCTTCCTGAATCCAAAACCCATCATATAAAACATGTCTATTTCACATATAAAATCAATATTGTTTTTTGACATTTAACTGGATAAAATTAGTTTGATGATGGATGGATGGATGTTTCAATTCTACAATGTCTTCTTCATAACACTTATGAGATACTGCTTTACAGTTTAATAATAGCAAGTCTGATTAACTTATGTAAAAGCCTTGTAGTCATTCTTAACTGTGCAATACTTTTAAACTATGAGTACCAAACAAATTAATAAGAATTACTAAAACTTTTTTTTTTATTGTTTAGTTAACACACTTTCCATACTGAACCTCATATGCATACATATATTCCCAAAACCACTCAGTTCAATTCAGGGTCACAGGGATTCAGAATCTCTACTGACATCACTAAGCACATGGCAGAAAACGACCCTGGACAGGGTGAAGTCTATCATTTGGCACACACTTGCATATAACACAACCACAGTGGTGTCAACTTAAGAGTTGTCAGTTCATCTGACATGCACATACTTAAGAGTTATGGGAAAAAGTCCATAATACTTTATTCGCATGTTTTCATCAATTTTACTCAATGTTCAGATTCCACACAGGCAATGACTGTATGGCTAAATCAAACACAGAGCACTTTATAATTTGAAGCAAAGTGCTAACCAACTATCATGTCAATAATGCTTAATCATATATGATACAGAATGTGACAGTTCACAAAACAAATGAAAACAATAAGCATGAACTTCAGATTATTATTAGCAAACAGACTAACAGCTGAAAAGTTTTGCTTTTGGAAATAAGGGTTCAAGATAGAGGTGGGCGGTATGACCAAAATTCTATATCACGGTATTTTTCTAAATTCTGCCGGTTTCACGGTATTAGACGGTATTTTTTTCCCCATGCATGAGTGAATGTTAACCACATTTTCCACTGCAATTACTGCAGTAGACTGGCTAAGAATAACCTATTAGACTGTTATGAGAATTGTACATCGTAAAAAAAGACATTTTAATGTGCACACAAGTATTAATCCAGGTTTGCATGGCCCCATAAGGTGATAGTTTTCAAGGGGGTGGCACTAAAGAGAAGGAATCACATTGCATGACAGATGCAGTCAAAATATAGAACATTTAATTGAACAAATTTTGCAAAAGCTTAAACTATGATTTTGACAACATATTTTCAACCATCCATAGTGGCATTTAGACTTAGTAAAATATCCAGAGGTGTTTGTCAAAAGTTGGATTGCACTGAACACGTCTTAGAAAAGGAATAAATAGTAAATATTTTTTGTAAACCAACTACACTTTCTGTTAATGTTAACAATCTCTGTCCACTGACACGTTAAAGTGACTTTTTAAACAATTTTACCATCATTAAACTGCATAATATTTAAACTAATAAATAATAACAATAAAATACATAATAGTATTACTGATAGTTGCACCATTACTTCAAGGCTTCAAGCCCAGGTGCATTACACAGTATTCACCAAATTAAAATAAAATAAAACAAGTGCAATCTTGGTGATGACAATGTCATGACATCTTACCAACTGTACCCTCATTTAGGCAAACTGCATTAATATGGACCTTGCTTCAAGCTAAGCTATATACATAAATAATAAAAACTGCAACTTGCATTTATAATGCTGTTTGTGGTATAGCCCTATGGAAGCGCATTAGGGCCACTGTGAAGAAAAAAAAAATGGACACGGAAGAAAAAAACAAACTATATGTCGAGAATAAATTCGACATGTTGACTATGTCAAGATTAAAGTCGACATTTCCATTTTATTCTCAGTTTATTTTATAATTAAAGTAGAATGTTGTAAACTAAACTTCATCCTAAAATCAATGTTTAATTTACTAGACTTTCTCAAACCCCGTCACAAGTTAATGCAGCACATCAAATACTTTGTGTTAATCACCACACGATAAACGTCTTTGTGAAATTAAAACTAGTTATTAACTTAGCCGACGGAGTGTTCAGAACTTTAAAAATATCTTCGTTATACATGTTTAATTATGCCATCCATTCAGAGTTGCGCCCATCTCTGAACGAGTCGATAGCACATCGCAGAATGAATACAAGCAAAACATACACTAGCAAGTACAAAAACAAGTACAACTTGGCTTGCAGTATTATCCAGTTGTATAGAAACAGTATTTACACATCTGACCTTTTAAAACTAAAATATCTCCAGGCGACGGATGTGACTCCTTTTTCTCAGCAAAAGTTCTTCTGTTCATCACATGTTCAACTTTACTTTTAGTTCAGTTTCAGAATGCTCTCTGTCCATTTTCACTGCGCAGAATACCTATGCTACTGCCCACTATTTGGTGGTGTAGCAGTGGAAAAAGAGCCCTAGTGCAACAAATCTGTGTTTAGCGGTGTAGCAGTGAAAAAGGTCCCCACTTAAACAGTTTCCCGCTGCGCCACGTTCCAAACGTCGTTTAGGCAATTTAAACCGGTGTTGCGGTATAAGAAAAATCCATATCATAAAAAAAATAAAAAATGGTTTTCGGTATGAACCGGTATACTGCCCAGCACTAGTTCAAGACATTAAACATACAATGTGAAATGGAAAATCTTCTAGGAACCAACCCAGCCTCATGGACTAAAGTGGCAGGTTGCAATCAAAGCCCTATAAACTAATCTTTAGAAACAAAAGGAAATACGCAACAGAAAAAGACAGCAGGAATTCAGGTAGCATCTCAGCCCCACTGACTAAAGTTGCAGGATACGATCAGCCACAAAAACGTATATCTTAAGAAAACAAAGTTTCAATTTAATGTGAAATGGTAAAATTAATACAATCATTTCACAACATGATAATTACACTTGTTGCCTTAACAGTCTAATGTTTGTTTCTTTTGACCAATATTTATTGACCTAAAATAACACCTTTACTAGTGTATGTGATGATTAAAAAAACTAACTGAAAAGCTAATTTCAAAAAAAGAACGACACACTATTCTTGAAAAATACCTCTCGGTCAGATTGACAAAAAAATGTGAATATGTTCAGCTACATTGGGACTGCAAGACAAATTCAGTGTACCTTAAAAACTGTAAGACAAGTGCCAGAAGTGAACTAAAAATCAGAAGGATTTAAGAAAATGGCTGTTTAGGATTGTACAATCATTATTTTGGAATTGCAGGCACTACATATAAAAGTAAGATGCAACCTGCCTCATCTACAGGATGTTAAGATATAGTGCTATGAACTGTACATGAATTGGAACTTTTTTCTATGAAGATAAACGGTTAGTTTCTGGTAGGGAATCCGGGATTCCCGGACATTTTTCATTCCCTGGAATGAAACTGCTGTAATTCCCGGGAAAACGGGAATGGCCAAGCTCGCATATATAGCGTGTAAAAATCGATCAAGAAATAACAGAGTTATAGTTGAAAATAATTAAGGTGGTGCCATTGCTGCAGATTGTACTTCATCAGACAACAGCTTTGAACAGCAACTTGAAATTGCAATGAGTCAGTCTGTTGCATCCGCATTATCTGTGCCAAGAAACTTGCCATCACAGAATGATGACAAGAAACTGGATGCATCAGTAAAAGCTGAAATGGCGGTGTTTCAGCGCAACGGCAAGCGCGGGCGTTGTTTAGAACAAGTGTATCAGTATCTGATGATTGTGCCGCCTACTTCAGTGAAGGCAGAGTGTGCTTTCTTAGCGGCTGGCATACTCTGCATGAAGGTGAGGTCTGGCATGGACGACCGCACGCTGGACATGTTAATAATAATAATTCATTACATTTATATAGCGTCTTTCTCAGTACTCAAAGCGCTATCCACACAGGGAGGAACCGGGAAGCGAACCCACAATCTTCCACAGTCTCCTTACTGCAAAGCAGCAGCATTATCACTGCGCCACCTGTGAGGACGTTGTGCTTTCTACGCTCTTATTACCACAGCTAAAGACACATGTACTTATATGACAGCATGAACTGAGTGTAGATAAGGTTAGTCTTTTATTTGTATCAACATATTGCAGTAGTTTTATTAAAAATAAGTTTTGATCGTTCTAAAACCGTTCACATGTGAGATGCCCGGGAGCCTGGGATTCCCAGGAATGAAATGCAGGATTCCCAAATTCCCAGGAATGGATAAACCCGTCCGGGAATGGATTCCCTAGTTTCTGGTGTGTCATTAATTGAGTAATGGCTGTATGATTCTGCTTTATATCTTGGGTTATAATTCTATGAATTTGGTCCACATTTACAGAGATTTTCTTTTTGTCTCAGTGTATAACTCACATTATAATCCTAGGTCTTAATGACATGTTAAGTTTGTTATTCTATCCCACCAGGCCTCAGATCTATACCTAGGGAAATTGAAAACAGTACATATAGCCGTGGCCAAAGGTTTTGAAAATGACACAAGTATTGGTTTTCACAAAGTTTGCTGCTTCAGTGTTTTTAGATCTTTTTGTCAGATGTTACTATGGTATATTGAAGTATAATTACAAGCATTTCATAAGTTTCAAAGGCTTTTATTGACAATTACATTAAGTTTATGCAAAGAGTCAATATTTGCAGTGTTGGCCCTTCTTTTTCAAGACCTCTGCAATTGGCCCTGTCATGCTGTCCATCAACTTCTGGGCCAAATCCTGACTGATGGCAGCCCATTCTGGCATAATCAATGCTTGGAGTTTGTCAGAATTTGTGAGTTTTTGTTTGTCCACCCTCCTCTTGAGGATTGAACACAAGTTCTCAATGGGATTAAGGTCTGGGGAGTTTCCTGGCCATGGACCCAAAATTTTGATGTTTTGTTCCCTGAGCCACTTAGTTATTAATTTTGCCTTATGGCATGGTGCTCCATTATGCTGGAAAAGGCATTGTTCATCCCCAAACTGTTCTTGGATGGTTGGGAGAAGTTGCTCTCAGAGTATACTAACAATAATAGATAAAGGAGTTCAGTGTGGTTTCATTACCACTTCATGGTAGTTTGCACAAAGTGGCACATATTGAGTCACAACGCAGAAGCTTCGGAGGTGCCAGACCGTGACAGTACAGCACATGGGATGAACACCAGTTACTATGGGATAACTTAAAGTTACATGTGATCACATTCTTTTTCTTTCCTCCCTCATACTGCTTGATCACCTTTGTTTTTGTGTTGAGATCAATTACCTTTTATCCTGTAATTGTAAGACAAATGTAACTGATCGTAATCAAAACTGCAGCAGATAATAAACTGAGATTGAGATGAGCAAGTCACGGTATACTGAATGTGGTGAAAACCGTTGTTTGCCCATGAGATGTGGCAGTGGTCTTAAGTCGAATGGTTGTTAAGTCAACGACTACCTGTATAAAATAAAATAGTTGACAGCATTATTTGAAAGTATATATCAATTTTCAGGTCATAAATTTCGAAAAGCGTTGAGTAAGACATGGGTAATGGTTACGGATTTTCATTATTTGACTTCGTGGCAGCAGCTCATTGCTAAATTTTCTATTTGCCCTTTCGGTTCGAGGAGTGTATGTTAAGCTTATGAGTGCCCGTGTTTAAGCCAACTCATAATGAATGTAGTGCGTCGCACTCACCCCACAATAATACAAGGGCATAGGCAAAAACTATGGGAGATGTCCACAGAGCAGGTTTTTCATCTCCTATAGTGTGAGCATAAGCAATTTCGAGCACAAGAGGGACAGCTGATACACTTTTTTTCACGTACAGTGGGAAATCTTAAAAGAAATCTATGTAATATTGACTGGTTTTATGCTTTTTCGGAGGCAATTAATCAATATAGGCAACACTATGTATGTCTTACAAAAATGTGCAATTTTTTGCAAATTCTTTCCTTGACCTTTTCTGGTGTTGGAAACTACCATGCTTCCAGGCTTTCTGATTGTTGATCAGACTCTAGGTCATTGTGAGGTTTCATCCATAGTTATGAAATATTTCTTAAATTTACGCTAGTCTGAATTCAATAGCTCAAGATAATGTCTGGCACAATGGGTACAGCAGAGCTTCATTTTTGAAGTCAACATTCTGGACATGCAACATGCATAGACATGGTGTTTAAATAGTTCATAGAGAATTGTTTCAACTGTACCATATCTAATTGTTATAGTGGATGTTATCGCAGACACAACGATTCTTTGAGCCTCCATTATGATTTGCCCCACAGTAGCAACAAGTTCTTCTGTTGCCAAAGTCAAATTCTAGCCAGACACAGGGGCCAACTTTGAGACATGCCCTTGCTACAACAAATTCTTCTGCCTGTCTTCACTATGCATTAGAACTGGTTCTAATAAATGTTGATTAGTTCAAAATGAATCTCCAAAGGTTTATTTGTTCTTTCACATTAGAAATTCAATGATAGCATGAAACTTGACTTTGTTGTTTTCATCAACTATGTGCAAATGAATTTTGAAACAAGAAGTATACACTGTAAACCTCAAATGCAAAAAATGTGTAATTCACATATTCTAGTACTATAATCTCTGGCTAAACAATTTGTACTGTAGAACACCTCTTGCAGATTCAATATCAAAACCTTGTTTCTAATCACACCTCACATGTGTGTAAAATAAACACATGCACAAGAAATAAATTAAAAAGTTATGTTTATCTTTTTGGTAATCTTTTACTGTGACTAATCTGAGGTAGATGACTGAGATAATACTTTCCGTGTACTACATACAAAATGCAATTTTACTAGCATAACTTAACTAATAATGGACACAAGGTAAGAAGTAAAACTCTGATCAAGAAAAACAAAAAGACCAAAAAAAAAAAACAAAACAACAAAGATTTAAAAAAATCCAAGGTTTTTTTAAAGGTTCCAACTATTTGAACTGTGAAAAAGGGAATCATGGTCAGATTACATAACAACAAAGCTCAATTAAAGTGACAGCAACAAAAAACTGCAGAAAATGAATCTAAAATAATACCATGCTTAGTATTTTATCAGTTAAATCATACTGGAAGTACTGCTGTGGCAAGGGTTGCCTCTGGAATTAATTCACTCTTCTTTATTATGTAATTAATGACTTTAACAACAGAAATACTTTGAAAGAGTACAGAAAAATCTTACTGATCAATATACAAAGAAATGACTTTGGACTCAATTGCACAACAGCAAGAAAACAACCTAAAAACACATTTTCCATGTTCACCGGAGCAAGAGAAATTTGGAAAACCTCAATGACCACGGTAACCTTTTCACTTTCTGAAAAAGAAACTGAAGTCACAACCTATGTACATATAAATACATACACAGTCTTGAAAAATAAGTACATTCCATGAATTTGTTAATAACATATGTAGGGCATAAGAAGATTTGAACTTCACTTAAACTAAACCTATAGATAAAAGTAATATAATAGAACAAAAACATCATGTCATATTTACATTTTGTAGTCCATTGTATAATTTAAATAAACATACCGTCTTTTTCCGAAAATAAGACACTGTCTTACTTTCTTTTTTGGTCCAAAATACGCACTAGGGCTTATTTTCGGGGGAGGACAAAAATAAAAGTATATTTATATATTTTTATTCAATATTTATTTATTTTACACAGAATACAGAAATTAAAATTGATTCAATTACAGTCATGTCATCTTCTTCTGGAACATCATCATAAATCAAGATTTACACCCCTGGAGTCTTCCACAATTCCCTTTTTGTACTCGACGGAATAGCTCTTTCGTTTTGTACTCATTTTAACTGCGGTTAAAAATTATTCACTTTATAAAAAATAAAATTACGTATGAGGAAATAATCAGACTTACAAGACTGAAATGAACAAACACTGTATCTGCACTGTCGCTCAATGTAGACTGCTGCCTTAACGAACAATTATTTATAGTGTGCGCCAACGACGCGTTCCGTCGCATTCCGCATATGCATGCCCCCCTCCCCACCTCATTCGACCATACTCTGCGATACGCGCGACGCAGTACAACACAGCAGAGCAGAGCGGACACAATATTTATGTATTCATGCTGCCTTATGTTGTATTTTTAAGATAAATTCCAAGAATTAATTTGAAACGAACTGTAGAGGTAAACAATGAATTTCTCGGAATATTTTATTTCAAACATTTCTCTGAAATACGAGTATTAGGGAAGCTAAACATACTTAATAAATCAACAGCATTTTTTAACGAATTCTTTTTTTCACATTATTTTAACTAGGGCTTATTTTCGGGGGAGGGCTTATATTACAAAAAGTTCCGAAAATCTCGATAGGGCTTATTTTCGGGGGATGTCTTAATTTCGGAAAAAGATGGTAGATGCAAATTTTGCATGTAGAAAAAGTAAGTACACCCCAACACCTTTATTACTACCTCAAATTAGAATGAGGTATACCAGAGCAGGCCATTAAAGTGGACCTTGAAGAAACCTGTCCTATTTAAACCTGAGACATTTAGTTTCTTTTGCTCTTTGTGGTTGTAAAGTGTGTGTTATCACCATACCCAAATAAAAAAAATGACACTTTCAGAAAGGTGGCTACATATGCCTATGAGTCAAAGAAGGGATTTAAAGAGATTTCTACAGAATTGGAAATCAACCATTCCACTGTAAAAACAACTGCCAACTTATCCAATTCAGGCATCCCCAGAATGTTCAGCCAGGGAGACAAAAGCAAGATGCTGAAAGAAGTCTGTAGTGTTATGTTAATTCACAGAAAAACAAGCCAAAAACTTTTCATTTTTTTCAAAAGAAAAAAATGTTACTAAATGTAACAGAAACATGAAAAATTTCAAAACATCAACATAAATACAGTAGAGAAGGCATGTCTAGCATCCAAAATTGTACTGATGCAGATTTATTTCATGTCCTTCTTGTGAGATGCTTTTAAAACAATCACCAACGCACAGCACAAAGTTGCAAATCGGGACAGTAGAAGAGGTTTCCTTGTGCACTTTTCTTATATTTTTTCTATTGCTTGTGCATAAGATTGTAGAATTTTAATGTCAAGGTATCCATTGTGTTATTGTAGGCTACCACAGCACAAAGCATAGTGACTTCCACATTTCCCCAGACATGAAGTTTGACAGCTGCTGCATTGTGAACAGTCCTTAGGGGGCTAACATCTTCTTGCCCTTGCACTTGACTGCAATCATTTTGCCTTTTTGCAATGCAGCTACTGTCGCACCACAGTGAAGCTTCACATGACCGAAGTCACCAGGCACCAGCAGTTCGGTTGTACTGTACCATATGTACCAGCTTCACAATCGGTATCAATATCTGATGACCAATTCACATTGCCATCACTATTGCTTGATTCAAGCAACAGTTCAGTTTCACTTTGTTCTAAAAACTGGTTTTACAACTTTTCATTACAATTGTGGTTTTGGTTGGAAGACCTGCCCCATTCGTGAATATTGATGAGTTACCATAGAGTGGCCAAACGAAAGGAAGTATGTATGATTTTTTTGCAGAATTATGTTATTTCATTACCTACGTAGATTGCAGCAGAATACTGTCCTAAGAGTTATTTGGGCTCTACACTGTAAGGAAGACCATTACACTCACCCATAGTCTAATTTGGGCTTAACCATAACAAGACAGAATCCCGAGCCTGAGTCACATTTGGGGTTAACACCAAGGAGGATAAAAACCCTGGAATTTCATAATGGGACTTACAAGTAGTTCTTGCCACTGTTGATATCACAATGCATAAGTCTACGATTAGAAAGAGGCTGCACAAATTAGATCTACATGGAAGATATGACAGGAAGAAAACCTTTGAAATTCAAAAAGGACATCATGGTATGACTAAAGCTTGCCCATAGACACCTAAACAAAGATTAGGACTTCTGGAACAATGTACTATGGACAGACAAGACAAAGATAAAGTTATTTGGTCACAGTAGTAGAAAACATGTTTGCCGAAAACCAAAGACAGTATTTGACCAGAAAAACTTGATAAAAACTATAAAGCATGTTGGTATACATGTTATAATTTGGTGCTGCTTTACTGTGTCAGGGCCTGGGCAGCTCCCCATTATAATAATTCACAATGCATTCTTCACTGTAACAGAGGCTGTTTGAGGATAATGCAAGACCATCTTTTAGAAGATTGAAGCTCAACCAAAACTGGACCTTGTAACATGACAGAAAAAAAAAACATGCATCTAGGAGAATGTACATTGTACATAGACAAGCAGCTGAAGTGGTTGCAGATTGAGTTTTAGGTTTTAAACAAACTTAATTACAGGCTTAATTCACCTTTTAATTGAAATGGGTCCTGTTTCTCTAGTCTCATCCTGCCCAAGCAAAGGTAGATATGAAAAACGTTGTAAACCAAGCTGTGTTTTAAACTAAATGATTACCAAACAGTCTTTCTAGCACACAAATTCAAGTGCACCATATACTGCTTACTGATCAGTAACATTTAATGCAATATACTATGCAATTTCTGCCTCTTGCCCTTGGCAAAGCTATTTCAGATATATTAAAATATGATGACCTTCATCAACCAACCATAAGAAAATGAATATATAGCTAATGTATATATGTGATCATCCACAGATAGTAAATTAAAAGTTTTATAAGTATGTTAAACATAATGGTAATGTGCATTTACATAAAAAATGCATGTAATTATGTATGGAAAAAGAGGTAGGGAGTGAAACACTCTCTTGCTAAGAGGATGATTAATAAAGCATATCCTAAAGACACTGCTGATCTGACACGTTTCCAAATTTCAATGGAAATTCAATTCCATTTATGTCATAAAATATAAATTATTTTTCAAATAAACATTTCGGCCTCATTTGAAATATGAGTGGTTATTTAATATTTTTGATAATAGAAGCAAAATAATTATATTTTTTGTGTAACAATGGTACTTTTATGTACTAGACTAAAATATACAGTATAATCATTATGCATCTGCTCCATGTGATTTATTTAAATAAATCAACTATTTCTGGTCTATATAGGAGCTATTAGAGGGAAGTAGCTGAAAATGTTCACATGAACATAAAAAACAGCCTGGCCAAAATAGATTTGTTCTGACCTGTCCGGTTTGAAAGTTAGATGATACAGACATCCAAGCAGACATGTTTTTCCCCCCAAGAATTATGATCAGGATATCTCAAAACATCAAAAAAAGTGCAGAAGAAAAAAAAAAAAAAAAAAAACTAGAGATAAACTTTTCATCCTCCATTCACAATTTCAAGACTTTGTCCTAGGTACTAGACAAAGCTGATGTCAGTGGTAAAACAATATTGCACCACTTGATCTGTTTAAGCTTGCAGTTTGATCATATTTTTCTTTACAGAAATGCTATAGGGCTGTCCCTAAACTATTAACCCCTGTTAAATGGTGCCATAATGAATTCTGCTTTGTAATGCAACAGACAATATGCATAAAATTATCGGGCCTGGTCAAAAGTTTACATACCCTTGAATGTTGGGGCTGATTTTATACACACACGTTGACACACACAGGTTCAAATAAAGGGTAATTAAAGGACAGTGTCCACACCTGTAAAATCTTTGATTGTAATAAGTCAATTTATAATCAATGCAGAACTGCACTTACTTTGCTGGATATCAAGCCATGGGGAAAGAAAAAGAATGGTCAAACACAAGTTGAAGTACAGGAATACAGTAATCCCTCGCTATATCGCGCTTCGACTTTCGCGGCTTCACTCTATCGCGGATTTTATATGTAAGAATATTTAAATATATATCGCGGATTTTTTGCTGGTTCGCGGATTACTGCGGACAATGGGTCTTTTAATTTCTGGTACATGCTTCCTCAGTTGGTTTGCCCAGTTGATTTCATACAAGGGACGCTATTGGCAGATGGCTGAGAAGCTACCCAACCACAGCGCGTATTATGTATTAAATAAAACTCCTCAAATATACTGTGAGCACGGGGGCTATTCGCACCCCTAGAGGATACGGCCGCTCCTCAAAAAACGCTGAAAGATTACCTTCACATTGCTCTCTTCCTTGCTGGGCTTGCACGGTGCTTCGCATACTTAAAAGATCAAACAGCACTATTGATTTTTGATTGTTTGCTTTTCTCTCTCTCTCTGACATTCTCTGCTCCTGACGCACACTCTTTTGAAGAGGAAGATATGTTTGCATTCTTTTAATTGTGAGACGGAACTGTCATCTCTGTCTTGTCATGGAGCACAGTTTAAACTTTTGAAAAAGAGACAAATGTTTGTTTGCAGTGTTTGAATAAAGTTCCTGTCTCTCTACAACCTCCTGTGTTTCTGTGCAAATCTGTTACTCAAGCATGACAATATAAAAATAACCATATAAACATATGGTTTCTACTTCGCGGATTTTCACCTTTCGCGGGGGGTTCTGGAACGCAACCCCCGCAATCGAGGAGGGATTACTGTAATCCATTTTGGTTGATGAGCAACCGGCAAACATTTCTCCATCTAACTTTCTTCATTCACGTTTATAGATAGATAGATAGATAGATAGATAGATAGATAGATAGATAGATAGATAGATAGATAGATAGATAGATAGATAGATAGATAGATAGATAGATAGATAATACAGAAGTAAGTAAATAAATAAATAATATACACACATACACACATACCAGAATGACAATTGAGCAAGAAATTTAGAAAAAAGAAAAGTTCTGACTTGGCCGTCACAGTCAAAGTAAGGTATTATACAGACATATTGCTGTTGGTATAAAAGGTGTCCCCGTAGCATTTCTTGACACACTTCTGCTGAATAATTCGTTGGCTGAAAGTACTCAGAGTTAGTGTGTCAAAGAGAAGATATGCTGCATTATTCACAATGGCACTCAGTTTTATTTTAATTGTCTCCTTTGCTACAACCTCCAGGGGGTCCACAGTGTGTCCTACAACTGTGCTTGCCTTTTTAATCAGCTTGTTGATTCAGTGGGCCTCTGTTGAAGCTATGTTACCAGCTCAACACACCACAGGGTAGAAAATTGCACTGGCCATCACACAGTTATAGAAGATGTGAAGGAAGTCACTTACCACATTAAAGGAATGCAGTCTTCTAAGGAAAAAAAGTCTGCTTTGCCCTTTCTTATTTAGTTCCTCTGTGTTCCGAGAACAGTCCCATCTGTCATTAATGTGGACCCCCAAGTACTTGTAGGATTGGACCACCTTTACATGCACTTGTTGAATTGTGACTGGACATAGAGGCTCTTTGGTGTGGCAAAAGTTAATAACCAGTTCCTTAGTTTTGCTGATGTTAAGATACAGACATTTCTCTTTGCACTACAAAACACCTGACTCCTATATTCCGTCTCATTCTCCTTATCAATACACCCCATAAGTGCCAATCATCTGAGAATTTCTGCAAGTGACATGACCTGGTGTTATATTTGTAGTGTCTGGTTTACAGAATGTAGAGAAAAGGAGACCACACTATTCCATGTGGTGCTCCAGTGTTGCTCACATCAGTATCACAAACACAGTCCTTGAGTCTCACAAACTGCAGTCTTCCTGACAGATAGTCCATCATCCTAGACACCACAGGCTCATCCACATGTGTTGTGCAGCAGATAGATAATTGCATCCTCCTATGTCCAACTGGCAAACTACAGTGGGTCCAGGTGGCCTACCACAAGAGAACTCATATATTCCTGGACCAGTCTCTCTAAAGTCTTCATGATGTGAGATGTACAGGCCAAAGGTCTGTAGTCACTAAGATCTGCCTTCTTTGGAAACGGAACAATGCAGAATGTTTTCTACAGCAAATGCAACTTTCTGAAGCACAAGAACAGACGACAATGGACACCACAAAGTTGGTCAGCACAGGCCTTAGGAATCTGAGGTCTGACTTCATCTGGTCCCGCAGCTTTTCCTGTGTATAGCTTCCTCAGTTGTCTCTTTACTTGGTTTTCAGATATGGACAGTCCACACTGATTGTCAGAGGTGTACATGTAACTGACCATTCCATTTGATATGGTAGGAGTTGATTATGTAACAGGGATGGTGTGGGAAAAGTGGCCATTGGAAGAAGGTGGCAAAATCTATTAAAAAATGGTTCTTGAAGTTAGCTTTGTTCACATCCTCTAAAGTCCAGTAATGATGCCCCATCCATTTCACACATCCTTTACGTTATTCTGAGTGAGTCTGTTTTTTGTTTTAGCTTTGTAAGCATTCTTTTCTTCAGCACATGATGAACATCCTTAACAGCCTCTTTGTCACTGGATTTGAATACTGTCTTTTTTCTCATTCAGGAAATGTTTTAGCTCCATAGTAATCCAGGGCTTACTCTTTGGAAATGCCACACTTTGTGGACAGACCCAGAGTCAAACCATGTTCCGTCTACAGGGGTATAAATGCTAACAAAATCCATTGCAAGTAAATACGGCCACAATCAAACTCAGATTTTTTAATAAGCCCGTCCATAAGACAAAGGCAAGCAAGCAGTTAACACTAGAATCCCTGAAGCCTACGGAAAAACTCATAATCCGGGGCCACCTTAAATTCCTTCTCACCTCTCCTCATTAGCACCTTTTGTTTTGCAGATGTGTCAATCAGCACAAGCAGCAAACAGCCTGCTATCCCATCTACCCCCCCCCCCCCCCCAACCCCCCCCCCCCCCCCCTAAACTTATGCCAGCGCAAGTCTCTTTATTGAGGTGTGAGGTGCCTGGAGTAGTGTAGGGTAAATAATATATTATTATTTGGAATAAAATACATGCATCTCATGTGTGTTCCGTGTCTACTACGATCTGTGTAAGTGCAGGATGAAAGAAAATGCGAGGCAAGAAATGCTGAACACATTCTTAAAGCAGAAACTTCTTCAAAACTTTTCCAAATACCAAATAAACACGTGAGCTTTTATTCAAGAATATAACCAAAGTAAAAAAAAAAAAATTCAATTTACATGTTGCTGTCAATGAGTTACAAACCCAAGCTCAAATGTCAATCGATACATATTCTTGGATGGTGCAGAGGTAAGAACTGCTGTCTTATAACCAAAAGGTTCCTGGTTCGAGTACTGGCTCTCTATATTTTGAGTAGTGAGCTGCTATTATTATTACTATAATATAGTAAACACATACATTTGATTTGAGTCTGTAACACCTGGTGTAAATTTAGGCTAAATAGTAAAAGTTAGCTCTTTTTTTTTTATTCAGTTTTCTTCTGTCAGTGACATTCACATGGTACAATGAACTTGCCTTTTCCTCTCTGGGTTGATGGAGTATATCTCCATTCTTTTCACAAGAGCAGTGATGACCACAGTTGGTGCTGTGGTTGATGCCTGCTCAGAACTATGTGTTGTACTGGAAATCAAAGATGTGATGCCCCGTGACCGCTATCAGACCATCATGCGGCATTTACGCTTTGACAACAAAGACACCCATGCAGAATGTGTGAAAAACAACAGATTTGCTGCAATTTTGGACATCTGGCAACATTTTGTTGAGTACTGTGTTTTGAGTTACAACACGGGGCAAAGACTTTCCAAGTATGTAGTGATAAAGCTCATGGAGCCGTTTGTGGACAAATGCAGAACCGCAACAACAGACAGCTACTTCACAGTGCTTTCACTGGCTAATAGACTGCTGCACCGCAACACAACTCTGCTTGGAACCATAAGTAAAATGGGACAACCAGCAACTATAGTCACTTTAGTACGTGAGCAATTCGCCACGCTAGTGTATAGATCTGCCAGTGCCATGCTGACGGTGTATAGTGTTCTGCAAAACAAAAGATGCTGAGGATGGGAGGTGCGAAGGAATTTAAGGTGGCCCGGGATCACGAGTTTTTTCGTGGCTTCAGGGATTCTTGTGTTAAAACCAAACACCTAACTCTCTATTTGGCAGCACTACAATAGTCCCTATTTGTATGGTAAAATCTTGATTAATTTAATTTTGATTTTTTAATGACACAGCACAGCCACAAATTATACTTACACCAGCCAACTGTAGCATCATCTTGTTAAGATGACCTCAAAGGGGTGAGAACTTAATAGATTTCTACAAGTAGCCCATGGGCCACTCACACCCATGCCAAGGACAACATGTGGCCAGTAGTTTGCCTATCCCTGATGTAGTTAGGTATTAGAGAATCAGAGGAATTGGATACATTAAAAATCCATATGATTGATTAAATTATGGTATAATTACCCTTTGTTGATTGCATTCAAAAATCTACATTTTGGGGTCTTAAAATGGACACTTTTTAGTGTTGCATATGCACTTACTTCCCCTTTTGAATGTCATAAAATTGGAAAACAATACGTCAATATTATCTCACTCACGTAACAGTACAAAACTGGCCAATTGCAAAGTTTGTGAAGCAGTTAACTAAGCTAACACATGGAAAGAAGCACAAGACTACACAAGTCTCACCAGGTAATGTATATATGCTAGTAAAACTAATACAGTGAACCCTCGTTTATCACGGTTAATTCGTTCCAGACTCTGCCGCGATAAATGAATTTTCGCGAAGGATTCTTTATTTATAAATCGAATATTTTCGCAGTTAGAGTATAGAAAACCTGTTTACGACCTTCTAAATACGTTTTTTAACATTATTAGAGCCCTCTAGACATGAAATAACACCCTTTAGTCACCATTACACTTGTATTACCCAATATATTAGACAAAATAAGAGAAAATAAGACATATTAGACGTTACAAATATCATATTATTATTATTGTACTGCACATTTAATTACACACACACACAGTTCTTACACACAACCACTAACCTATGAAGGAACGAGCTCAGTAGGAGAGTCTTCAGGTTGTAAGCTGGAGCGCTGATCGCACCCTCAGAGGACACAGACGCCCCTGGGAAAAACCCTGAAACAGCTGACAGTCTACCTTCACATTGCTCCTTACCCTTCTTACTTGCGCTATAACGCGCGATAAACCTCTCACGCGGTACTCCGCTTACTTAAAAGTATTGTGCAGCGCCTCTCAGCTTTGGAATTGGTTGTTTTGTTTGATTCTCTCTCTCTCTCTCTCTCTCTCAGACATTCTCTGCTCCTGGCGGAACTGTCATCTCTGACTTGTCATGGAGCACGTTTAAACTTTTGAAAAGGGACAAATGATTGTTTGCAGTGCTTTGAATAAAGTTCTTTTTTTTCTACAACCTCCTGTGTCTCTGTGCAAATCTGTGACCCAAGCGTGACAAGGTGGTGCAGTATCTTCAGCAGGTGCATCGTTGTCTTCTTCCGCTGAAGGAGTACTAGGAGTAGGCAGTGGGTGTCTGGGTGCGTGGCTGAAGAACATCTTGATAGGCAGTTGCTGGCGCTGTCTTTTCATATGCGTGAGGAGGCTTTTGTAGGGTATTGCCATCTTTGATCATATCCAACATTTTCACCTTCTCCTGGATGGTAAGCATCTTCCTCAGGCACTTAGTTTCATTGTCAGAAGGCTTAGGAAAAGCAGCATGTTTAGGAATCATCATGGGGCTTAGATAAAAGTTCTCAAAAAGCACATGCGTAGTGACGTAAGCGTGTATGAAAAAAAATCGCAATACAGTGAAGCCGCGAAAGTCGAAGCGTGATATAGTGAGGGATCACTGTATGTATATTTAGGATATGAAAGCAGAACAAAATGTCACATAATGGACTACAAAACACAGACAAACGTACAAACTCAAAAGAAACTCTCTTTAAAGTAAATTATTATATTATTTGTACACACTCATCTGAATTAACTGGTAGTTTTCAAATCAACATAATTCAAACAACATTGTCCTAGGTAACAAAGCAAGAATAATAATATTCATAATTCTAGTTTTATCTAAAAGGAAGCTAGCCAGTTAGCAACAGTAAACAAGTTAGGTTTGCAAAACAAGTTTGAGCAGTTAAGGTTTTTCACTCAAATATATATATATATATATATATATATATATATATATATATATATATACAGTGGTGTGAAAAACTATTTGCCCCCTTCCTGATTTCTTATTCTTTTGCATGTTTGTCACACAAAATGTTTCTGATCATCAAACACATTTAACCATTAGTCAAATATAACACAAGTAAACACAAAATGCAGTTTTTAAATGATGGTTTTTATTATTTAGGGAGAAAAAAAATCCAAACCTACATGGCCCTGTGTGAAAAAGTAATTGCCCCCTTGTTAAAAAATAACCTAACTGTGGTTTATCACACCTGAGTTCAATTTCCGTAGCCACCCCCAGGCCTGATTACTGCCACACCTGTTTCAATCAAGAAATCACTTAAATAGGAGCTGCCTGACACAGAGAAGTAGACTAAAAGCACCTCAAAAGCTAGACATCATGCCAAGATCCAAAGAAATTCAGGAACAAATGAGAACAGAAGTAATTGAGATCTATCAGTCTGGTAAAGGTTATAAAGCCATTTCTAAAGCCTTGGGACTCCAGCGAACCACAGTGAGAGCCATTATATACAAATGGCAAAAACATGGAACAGTGGTGAACCTTCCCAGGAGTGGCCGGCCGACCAAAATTACCCCAAGAGCGCAGAGACGACTCATCCGAGAGGTCACAAAAGACCCCAGGACAACGTCTAAAGAACTGCAGGCCTCACTTGCCTCAATTAAGGTCAGTGTTCACGACTCCACCATAAGAAAGAGACTGGGCAAAAACGGCCTGCATGGCAGATTTCCAAGACGCAAACCACTGTTAAGCAAAAAGAACATTATGGCTCGTCTCAATTTTGCTAAGAAACATCTCAATGATTGCCAAGACTTTTGGGAAAAAACCTTGTGGACTGATGAGTCAAAAGTTGAACTTTTTGGAAGGCAAATGTCCCGTTACATCTGGTGTAAAAGGAACACAGCATTTCAGAAAAAGAACATCATACCAACAGTAAAATATGGTGGTGGTAGTGTGATGGTCTGGGGTTGTTTTGCTGCTTCAGGACCTGGAAGGCTTGCTGTGATAGATGGAACCATGAATTCTACTGTCTACCAAAAAATCCTGAAGGAGAATGTCCGGCCATCTGTTCGTCAACTCAAGCTGAAGCGATCTTGGGTGCTGCAACAGGACAATGACCCAAAACACACCAGCAAATCCACCTCTGAATGGCTGAAGAAAAACAAAATGAAGACTTTGGAGTGGCCTAGTCAAAGTCCTGACCTGAATCCAATTGAGATGCTATGGCATGACCTTAAAAAGGCGGTTCATGCTAGAAAACCCTCAAATAAAGCTGAATTACAACAATTTTGCAAAGATGAGTGGGCCAAAATTCCTCCAGAGCGCTGTAAAAGACTCATTGCAAGTTATCGCAAACGCTTGATTGCAGTTATTGCTGCTAAGGGTGGCCCAACCAGTTATTAGGTTCAGGGGGCAATTACTTTTTCACACAGGGCCATGTAGGTTTGGATTTTTTTTTCTCCCTAAATAATAAAAACCACCATTTACAAACTGCATTTTGTGTTTACTTGTGTTATATTTGACTAATGGTTAAATGTGTTTGATGATCAGAAACATTTTGTGTGACAAACATGCAAAAGAATAAGAAATCAGGAAGGGGGCAAATAGTTTTTCACACCACTGTATATATATATATATATATATACATATATATAAATATATATATATAAATATATATATATATATATATATATATAAATATATATATATATATATATATATATAAATATATATATAAATATATATATATAAATATATATATAAATATATATAAATATATATTCCTGCAAAGTCACATTTCAGGGTTCACGGATTCAAGTCGTTAACGGATTTTTCCTTAGAACCCAACTACTAATTGTTAGCGGAAAGCACAAATATCCTCCGCAACTTTTTATGGCTTTTTTCGTGGCAATAGTGTGCTGTAGAGAGAACAGGAAGCAACCGCTGATGGGAAACGCGGTTTGGGATGGTGAAATTAGCCAATCCGAAAGCGTTATTCACTTCTCCTTGCTTCTGATTGATTGCTCCCATGTGAAATGTGTCCAAGTGAGTGGGTTTACCACCGCTGAGGGAAACGTGGCTTGGGATGGTGAAAGTAACCCATCCGAGAGAGTTATTCATTTCTCCTTGCTGCTGACTGACTGTTTTTCCCTGTGACGTGTCTCCAGCTGAATGTCCTTATGTTTTCCATTTTGTTATTGTATTCATTTTGATATTCTTAAACGCACAAGATGTCGCCGAAATGCCCTGCACCTTCTAAGGCTTCTGGCACTGAGCCTAAGCACCAGAAGAAGTTTAAAACTTCCAGGAGAAAGTTAAACTACTGGATTTGCCCCGGGAACTAAAAAGTTATGCTGCAGTAGCGCGCTACTATGGCATTAATGAAAGCACCACACACTACATAAAAAAAGAACAAAGCAACGATCTGGAGTACCGTATCTGTAAGTTTCTGTGATAGTGCCAAAAAGGTAACGACTGTAAGGAATAAAAATATTGTCCGGATGGAATCTGCCTTGGCATTGTGGATCACTGACTGCAGGAAGAAGAACATCCCCTTGGATGGTAACTTCATCCATGAGAAAACACAGAAATTGCAACAGCAGTTCGCTACAGGAGACAATGTAGCAACTTCCTATCACAATGTTCCTGAAACCTATAAAGAAAAGCCAGCACGAAACCCCACCAGAACAAGACCCGTCCAAAGATACGACTCCTCCAGAAGCGCCTCAAGAAGAGGCGCCACCCGAGGAGTTTTAAATCCTCTTCATCGTACTGCACATCTACTTCATCATCATCATCATCAATATCATTCATCATTGGTGAGTACCCGTACATTTTACTGTATTTTAATTAAATTAAATTATTATGTATTTACTCTACTTATAACAAAGAAAACAACAGCGCATACCAAAGAAAATGCTCTTGTATGAATTACAGTATGTATAGCGGTAACATCAGTATTTTACATTCTAGCACCACGGGAGACATAGCAGTACAGTACTGTACAGTATACGGGTTTACCTTAACATTCTGTTTTTAGGTAATGTATTAAGGTAATTTTTTAGGTAAAGTATTAATGTATTAAGCTGAGTTTGCAACGAAATTAAAGTGCTTTGGGGGAATACTGTGTTTAGGGTTTAAACTATAAATATAGGCATTTAAAGGGCATTTTTTAACCACATCCAAAAGTCGCGGTTTTTCTCAATTCGCGGGTGCTCTAGTAATGTAACCCCGTGAATTTTGGGGGTGTACTGTATATTATATATATATATATATATACAGTAATCCCTCACCTATCGCGGGGGTTACGTTCCAGAGCCACCCGCGATAGGTGAAAATCCGCGAAGTAGCGACCTATATTTATTTTATTATTTATACATATTTTAAGGCTTTATAAACCCTTCCCACACTCATATAAACCTTTCTCACTCTCTTGTTAACCTTTCCCACGCTCTTATAAACACTTCCTATGCTCTTAAACACTTTCGACATTCTTAAACACCTCAGACCAACACTGCACACTGCACGCAGCGATCAGACGTCAATGTGTCTGCACTCGCTTTGTGAAGGGGGGCAGCTGAACTCACGGCTGAGCAGAAATGGACTTTGTGCAGCTTCTGCCAAAATGCCTGCTTGTCGCTCTGCGCGAGGAGTGTGTGTGTGTGTGTGTGTGTGTATGGGTGTGTGAGAGCTGAACGCACCTTCGCTCAAACCCCCCCTCCCCGGAGGCGCAGTAGCTCCTGCCACTTCGCATTGTCAAGGGGGTGGGGAGCTGAATGAACGCTAAGGAGAAGTGGACTTTGTGCTGGCTTTGTGCTGCTTGTCGCTCTGCGTGTCAATAATTTAAAAGCCTGTATATCACCAATTTTCCTGTCTCACTGTCTTGTCTTGCGTGAAGTTAAAATGTTTTATAATAGTGAGATGTTACTCATATCCTTAGCCCCACATCCACATATCATATGTGTTAACAAAGTGTGTTTTATAAGTTTACATGTGTTTAAAGCATGTGGGATGGGTATTTTAAGGCTTAAACTATAAAAATGTTTATTTATATGGTCTTTCTATATCGCGGATTTTCTCCTGTTGCTGATGGGTCTGGAACATAACTTCCGCGATAGGCGGGCAATCACTTGTATTTAAAAACCCGCGAAGTGGTGAATCCGCGAAAAGTGATCCGCGAAGTAGCGAGGGATTACTGTATATATATATTTACAATGAGCACAAAGACAAAATTATGCAGGAGAACCTAAAAATAGCTGAGCCAAAAAAAGGAACAAGGATCCAGAGACATATAGTACTGTGGAAATTTTTAGGCCACCTAAAAATTATTTTTGAAGCTAATTATATTGACAGTCTTTATTTACTGATGAACTATATAGCATTAGTGTAAACATAAATAAAACATTGATATAATATAAAGTAATGAGAATGTCTTATATTTGTAGCCATTTATGGACAAGTTGTCCTGCCGGTGGGACACTGCCATATTTCAATGTTGTTTGTGTATGTTGCAATAAACCCACAACTCAATCAAATGCAATAATGGTATTTTTATACACCCAAGGGTGTTTTTTCTTCTTCAAATAAATCGTAAGTTTCCATGTTGTCTGCTGTCTTTCATTAGTACAGTATGCAATTTGCACATGTATATACCGAGGTAAGCAGTGTGTCACAGCTGAGTGAATCTTCTTTTATTAAAGGTCCCACCTACGTCAAGCCACATACAGTAAAAGACTCATTACCATTCAATAACTAAATTTCAGACCTTTCTAATGATGTATAGTTGTCTATGATTGGTCATTTGTACTACATGTCACAACTATTGGAGTAAAACGCAGAAAATGTATTGCTTATGTGACAAGTAATCTTTAAGCATCTTTTCACAAAAGCTTTTTGTTTAGTTGATGTACAATCAGATGAAGTTTGTACTAGGGAAGTGCGTTCTTCTTCCAAAAAAATTATAAGTACTGGTTAATGTAACAGCATGTAGATTTACATTTCAATTACCATATCTAAATGCTGTATGCTGCATATTCTCCCTATGTTATTTTTCAGCTTCTCAGCATACCGGTGAAATACTGCTTTTAAACAGAATATCACTGGCCGTGAGAACTTTCATGGGGAGACCGCTCTTCATTTAAATGAATTAGTAATGCACCACACTGCGCTACCACTCTCAGTTTCACAATAAGGACCCTCAAATGTACTTGTAAAGAGCTGCACCACACCACCACTCACAGTGTAAATAAAAACACACTAAATCTTTGTGGAACAGCTGCAACAGGAAGCAGGAGAAAATGTGTGAATCACAGGACAAAAAAAATGCAATCTATTGTACAAAATGCAAGGTTTCTCGTTATCTTGTAGTAAAAAGAAATTGCTTCAGGAACTGGCATGAAAAAAAATTTTGAAAATAAAGTGTAGTTGGTTATGTACTGTAAAATATAGTGTTTTGGAGAGAACTCCCTAAAACACCAATTTTGTTTTTTGCATTTTATTTAGTTGATATTGATGTGAAACAAAGCTAAACATTTCCTTTAAAAATTTCAAGTGTTATAATTACTACCGTCATCCATTTAAAGCTCCTTTATTACATAAGCAGAATAATAGCCATTCATTTTTGGGAATATAATTTAGGCGCAATAATGGCAAAAACCCTTAGGGACATAAAGGTTTAAAACAAGTAAGTATGTTGCATGACCTTCATTAACATATGAAACTGAAGCAATTCTCTTTGGTACACTGCTATATATGTTTTTTTTTTTTATTTTACATAAATAATTCTGTGCCAAATTCTTACAACTTGTTTGCCTGAAATTATATAACTTCTCTTTTGTCTGCATTTTTATATTTTTTCCTACACAACTATAGCCACAATGGTTCAGTTATGTTGAGGCTGGGACTCTAAGGTGGCCAGTCTAATAATGTTATTGTTCCATTTGCAGACTTTGGTCTAAATTGTACCTGAAATGTTTTTGTGGGTTGTTGTCATGCTGAAAGATGATTCTTTTGCCAATAAACTGTTTTCACACTCATTGCGGTTATGATGAAGAATCAGTAATATTTACATTCCTATTTACAATAATTACAACAGTTTTGATCCAATCCACAACACTAGTGTCTGAATCCCATATCACGACAGAGTTGCCACAATACTTCACAGTATGATACAGGAAGACATCAGTTTGCTTCTTGACAATCATTCTTTTGACATACTAGCATCTTTGTGAACCTATATTTCATATTGGGTCTCACTGCTCAAAATACTTTCTGCCAGTGGTTATCACTGCATTCTTGATGGTCTTCCGCAATATTGTCTGCTTGTTGATATTCACAAAAAACTGTTTATTAGCTGCAACATGTCCTACAAGATTATTTCTTTTACAAATTCTTGAATTGTTGAAGCTTATATGTAAACATGCCCAGATTCTTAACAAGCACTTAATTGAATTTTTTTCTGTCCATTGACAGTAATCTAGGAGTATTGTTTTTTTTTTGTGGACAGATTTAATGCATTTTATGTATTTCATACCCCTCCTTTCTTTGGGTCAGTTTGAACACCAAGTATTGAAAATCCATTTCTTGTGCTATTGTGCACTGACTTAAAGCTGACTGCTATAAAATCATCATGTTTGTCAAACTTAGCCGTTTCCAAACCTTGTTTTGAGACAACCCAGTTTTTGTGTTTTCCATAAAATACAGCTATTTACTTATTAAACTGCACCTTAACAACACCTGGTTTGGCTAATCAATAGTACAGTAGTTTTGAAATAAGTAAGCTTTTGGTGAAATTCAACAAATAAATTTAATAGATGGCAATGTCTCGAAAAAAGGTTTGGGAACAACACCCATGTTATTCTGACAATCTCATAAAAAAAAACAATATGATTTTTGCAGAGCACAATAAATTCTTCTTACCTTTAAATGTATCAATGATTATTTGCATCTATTATAATGTTTTTGAAAAGAAATACACACTTATCTACCAAGATAACCAGATGAAAAAATAAATTTCCAGTACTGACAGTACTTTATACTATTTCATCTCTTATACTGTTTGCACATGTTGCATAAAAAAATCTTGTTTCAACAGTCTAACTATACAAAAGCCATGTGTCTTTTGTTTCTTTGCTGCCAGAATGCAATACTCCTGTTTTGGTGGAAGATATGGAAGCATATGTAAAATAGATGGTGCACAGTTGGCATCTAGTAAAAATCTGTCATTCAAATATTCTCAGGCTGGTGGAACAGTCGCTCTCCCATTTAAAAGTCTGTCTAATTATCAGACATATTTAAATAGATTAATAAAAATAATAATAATAGTAAATTTTATTTATATAGTGATAATAATAATAATACATTTTATTTATATAGCGCCTTTCCCATGCTCACCTTGAAAAGTAAGTGTGAAAATGTTTCTGAAAACTCTTGAGCAATTTATAGACTACAATTGGTTCAACTGCATTAGCATCAGTAGGTCTTGCAGGCAGTCACAACATTTTCCAAGTTTTTATCATTGATTCTGGCTCTGTCAATTGATACTCTAGTCATGGCAGTTGACAAGCAAACTCCTTGGCAAAATAAAAGGGATAATTTCTTGGTGGAAAAAAAAGAAAGGCTGAATACAATTCAAGGAAATGGCCACAATGTTAGCTGTATTTACTTGCTGTAGAGTTTCTATACTACAGTAAACAACAATCCCTCTTTTTTCTGCAGGATGGAATGCTAGACTAGTTCCTAGGTACATATTGTGCTTTCACTCATCACTATTTAAAGAAATATTTCCCATAACCAAGCAAAACTCAAATCTAAGACACTTCACAAACTTGTGATTAACTATAAAAGAAACCAT